>NW_027278840.1:147500-202067 GCF_046629955.1 Centroberyx affinis | reverse complement strand
TATCTCATGTTGTGTAATCATTCTGTTTAGCCAGTGATCTGTCCTTGTGCTCATAGCCTACTGTTGGGCTGGAGTGCTGCATGCCAGATCTCACACACATAGTTTAAAGTTCATTTGTAACCAGAGGCTTTCTTTCTTTTCTTATGATAGCCTCTGGTCACAAAAGCCTATTTCCTATTTTTTCCTGTATTTCTTTGGCCTGGGTGAGCGTCAAGGTTAAATTTGGGGATATCCAAAAAGTCTCAATTACTTTCTCCTGAAAATATATTTTCAACAGTAAAATATAATTTTTAGAGGGTTATTTGGTCCTTCATTTAGTCCCGGCATGCTATGCTCCAACCCTCATGTTTAACCCAGTGTTTCCTTTTCAGTTGGATGTGTTGTTGTTCATGTGGTTATGTTTTAACCCCCATTTCGGTCAGACCTGTGCTGAGTCCATCCCTACTACTTCACTTCTTCTGTACTAGTCCTTGGCTTCACTATGTACCTGCTGTGTGAAATAATGTTTATTTCAGTGCTCTCCTGAATACTTTCCTGTGTCTATTTTGTTTTGTGAAAGGCAGAAGCCGTTTACCCTCTTCTGTAGCTTGTCTGTTTTTATGTTTTGTTAGACTTTTACCCCCTTTTTTATCCTCTTTTCTTACTCCCCTCTCCTGTAATCTGAATCATAGTGTTCACTGCTGTTAATTATCACCTTGTTTTTGTTTTTCTTTCAATTCTTCATTTGACCCCTCCCCTCCCCTCCTGCGATTGGGCTCTGCGTTGTGGTTGGGGTTTGGGGGGTGGTTGTGTCACCCTGGATCCTCCCTACATTTCTACTGGCCCTTCCCTTCTCCTGTGACGTCCACCCTTTGACCTGTGCGGCCCTGCCCTCTGTACGCTGCCCCCTCCTCGTGACGTGTGTCCCTTTGTCACCTGGTCGTGTGGCTGTTGTTCGGGCGTTCGGGTGACATTTCCTGCTGTGTCCTGGTATACCTCCACACTCCACATTCCCACACGTTCCCAAACCACCACCCGTACGATGATCCACCCCCTTACTGCCCACCGCCAACGTACCCCCGACGTGGGCGCATTCCCCTCGCCCGTTGCCATGGTATTCATCACCACCCAGTCTGCGGGCGGCCAAAGTGGCGAAGGCGGCAGCGGCGGTAGCCAATAACAGCAGCTCTCCAGTTAAAGAGCTGAGGGACCTGTCAGCCATGGACGCTTTCCGCTCCCGCAGCATCAGTGTCTCCGAGCACGCGGTCCGCAGGTTAGAGAAGAGCCTTCTGGGTAACCAAAAAAAAACAAAACAACAACAACCCAAACACTTCTTGCTTCCTCCATGGGATGGTTGATGGGGCGTAGGGTCATTGTCATGTGGGACCGTTGGGCGGGCGTTGGGTGGTTTGTTACCAGGGACACCTCACTTTGGGTGGTGCATGCTGGAGGAGGGTTTGTTTGTTGACATTTTTGGTTTGTTTTGGGCTGTGATCATACGTGTGCTATTTTTGTTTTTATGTTTTGCTTTTGTGTTTTGCATGCAGTGTCTGCAGAAAACATGTTCAGAAAACATCTTGATCCACCTCGATGTTATTCTGTTTGAATTGGCTCTAACACAGATTTTAGCTTTTATATTTTGTAACTTGTTTTTGGTTTGAGTTTGTTTTTGGTTGTGGTTTTTGCTGAGTGTGGTGCTGACTGATTTTGATTGGCCTAACAACAAATGAATGGCTGGAGGGACTGGTGCAAAGCATGTGTAGCCAAATGGATGGGATCTTACACAACCTGACAACTGTCACTGCAACCAGCAGCTGGTCCCTCCCTGTTCCTGGTGGGAGGATACTACTGCTTCCTGGGCCAATGATAAGGACAACAGCAACACAACAGCCTTGCTCGCTTGCTTGAGATTTTTTTTTAATGCCTTTGTTTTGCTCACGCATACACTGTGCTGCTATGACCATGGCAATCTCCAAGTGTGGGGTTTTAGGACTAGCTGTGCTGGTGTGGACTTGTGATACAGTTGGATAACAGACTCAAATCACTCTTATTACCACACACACACACACACACACACACTTCCTACCTACACACACTACCGACCTACCTACCGACCTACCTATATACCTATCTCTCTGCTTGGCTGAACTGTGAAAGTGAGTGATTGATGGATATATGATCTAACATTACAGTTGTCAGATACCGCTCTCTTGAATTTGTCATACCACTCCTGTCCAGTAGGTGGCAGTAAAAGTTCAGTAGTTGAGTATCACGCAGCGTAAGAGTGAACCTTTCAAGGAAGGTGGCACAGTCCTAAAACTTAAGATTGGATTTAATTTCAAAGGAAACGGATTGAGAGTCGGAACTTTATCAGACACAACAACTGTAATGCAGATCTATTAAACCTGCTGTGATAATGATTGCTAAATGGCTGCAATTCTGATATTTCCTAAAACGGCTATGTGTCTCTTGAATGGTAACACTTAAATGACAAATTAGATGGAAGCCTGTGTGCTGGTGGACACCTGCCCTCCTTCACCTCAGACAACATGACCATAGTTAAGTTTTCAACAAGACTTTTTAATTAAATATTTTCTTAAACTACACCAATTGCTAATATACAGAAATGACCCAAAACGCATGAGTTTAAATATTTATCTTCTGAAGTTTGTTGAGCTGAGCATGTGCTGGGCTGCTCATACATCCACCCTGACTGTTGTTACTGCACTGAAAAAGTAAAAAAAATCTCAAGATGTTTACAAGTGTGTTACAGTTCAGCTTGGCTTTGGATTATGTGTGTGTAAATATAATGGTTAGTTATGTATTATGGATTTTAGAAACTAATGAACACAACACACCACTCTGGTTCTGTTGTGGGTGTTTTATGGTCGTGGTGTTCTGAGTACGTGTCCACTAGACATTGGAGTCAAGCACAATTCATTAATGGTCAGTAGAAGGATGGCTAAGGGCTAAGAAACTGTCTGTCTACGTGTTGTTTAATCACAAGCTGGGACTTAGTCTGAGTGAGAGATTTAATTTTGTTCTCTCTAAGAGAACGATGTAGCCTAACTGCATGACTGCCCTCCCGCAACAATTTTCAGCTTCAAATTTAGATGTAATCCTGTCAGCCAGCCCTTCCGTCAGTGGTTTGTAATGAACTATTATAGTGTCTTACATAAAATAGAGGTAGTTACAGGGCTGACGCAGGTAAAGCTAAAAGAAATTGAATAGATCAACTGAGGAAGGATGTTCCTCTTATATTTTTCTCTTTCTCACGTCACCCATTCTCTCCACAAGATGTTTTGCTTATGTCATCCCATTGTCCTTTATCTGCTTCTTTTATTATATTTTTATATATCTATCTATATCTATTTTTTTTGCTTGGCTTTGTTTTCAGATTTTTATTCTGTTAGGGTGAGGGGTGAAAAAATGCTCTGGCTTGAATACTCCCCACTGTGTAGAGAGAACAGAGAAATCTCAGTCTGGCTTACTCATCCTGAGAATGTTGTTAAAAATCACTCCTACTAAATGTGTTTACTTCAGTCCCAAGCAGCGAGCCAGTGTGGCCTTTATTTTTACTACGGCAGGCAAAAGTCAAGTCTGGGAGCTCTCCAGTCCATTGAGACTGATTTTTCCATTAGCAAATGTGCAGCTAACCTGATTTCCCTACAGATCATGGGATAATGGTTGTTGTGGATACAGAGAGGTGCTGTTAACTCTGCAGTGAATACTGATAAGAGATTTGGATCAGGGGAGATGTTAGCACCCTGTTGTACACAATCTCATTTACACATAGTTTCTACTTGCCCTCATCTTGTTTTTGCAAGTCTCTCACTGTTCAGCTTTGTGACCATGCTGCTCCTCACCTTAAGATTAATAACATACACTTATTATACCGTAGGCCCCTTCAACCTCTACACAGACACAATTTACAGTCAGGGAGATGGCCAAGGCAATATCAAAGTCTGTGTGGGTGTCTGCCACTTATACCAAGTCCCAGCGTGTGCCTGTGTGTGTGTGTGTGAGAATTAAATTGTTAACCTAACTGTGCACTTGTTTGTGCACACACATATGCATGCATGCGCACATGTGTGATTCTGTATATATCTTTTAAAGCAAGATCACATATATGAACAGTTTTGTGTGTTGTGTGAGTTGTATGACCTCTTGCATTTCTCTCTGTGTACGTATCAGAACTTGCATGACTTTGTGTGCATTTCATAACATACGTGTTAATATATATGGAGCGTGTGCGCCTTTCTCTCCCTCCTCTGTCCCTCTCGCTGTCGCTTAGCCATCTCTCTGTTGCCTCCTCTAGGATGCACACCTCTACCACCACCTGCAGTCTGGGCTCTGCAGACGAAAATGCTGTGACTCAGGCAGACGAGGGGTTGAAGACCGTTCACCTGGAGCTGACTGAGACCTGTCTGGACATGATGGCACGATATGTCTTCTCCAACTTCTCAGCCCTGCCCAAGAGGTTGGCTCCGATTTTATATGTGCATGTGTTGTAAAAGAATTTGTTGTAAAAGAATTCCGACTGAAGCACTGGCGATCTTGACCTTTGACTTTGACTGTCCTCCCAGGTCTCCCATCGCAGAGTTCCTGTTGGCGGGGGGTCGCAGTATGACCTGGCTGGTGGGCAACAAGCTGGTGACCATCACAACCAGCGGAGGGGTCCGAACGCAAGCACTGTTGGGCCTTGACATGGCTGAACGGCTTGGAGGAGGAGGGGAAATGACGAGGTGAAACACACACACTCACACACACACACACACACACACACACATACACATATACACACACACACACACACACACACACACACAGATAATGACAATAGAATTACTCAGATTTGTAGCCGTTTTGACATCATCTCTCTTTCTTGGTCCTGTAGGTCAGATCCATCTCTACACACCCGTATAACCAAAGAGGCTCCAGCCAAACTGGAGTCTCAGTCAAGCCAGCAGCTCAACAGAGCCACACGCATACGAGTCCGCTCCATGTCAGGTAATAGTCTGCTCCTCCGCAAGTAGTAGTCGGCCTCATGTCAGGACGGGAAACTAGCTTTTTTGTATTTTAATTGTTTAATTGTTTTAATTGTTATTTTTTGGCTTAATTGGTGTACCTAAATGCATTTGCTTGCTCTGTGTACCTGCACACTAAATTTTGCATGTCATGCTGCTGTGTTTGACATCTCTTTGTGATACCATTGTGTTGTTTTTTTGGAGATGGCAGTCAAAAATTCACTGGCTGACTAAAACTGCAATTCAAAGTAATGTGAATTGGTCTGAAAAATAAAATATGTCAAGGAAAGGAGAAGGAGTTGACAAATGATCATGATGATGGTGATGATGACCTTCCTCTTCCTGTCTCACCTATATTCCCAGGTGGCCATGCTCTACGTGCCGGTCCTGCCCAGAGTCTCAGTCCGCTGGTGTCCCCCTCTGAGGGGGAGTTAGCCGCCCCTCTCTCTCCCCCCTCTGGTCCCACCCTGGATGGCCTGGGTCCTCCCTCCTCTGCCTCTCCCACCCCTTCCGCTCCCCCGCCACTCAAAGACAATCCCAGCCTGGCTGAGTTTGTCCCCATGCTCACACAAGGCTGGGCTGAGATCTTCATACGAAGGCCGTCTGGTACGCAAACTTGCACATACGCACTCACACACACATACAGTGAAGAGATCTAGGGATTGCTATTCAGTTATCCAATCAGGGTTTAGCTGTTTGTGTGATTTCTGTCTCAGTTTTTGAATAATTCTTCTTATACTGGGCAAATGGCCCTTCTCTCTCTCCTGTCTGTCGCTGCTGTCCATCATTAGCATTCAATTCACTCATTCCAGACCCAGAAGATACGCTTACTACAAGTAATCAGGCTTATGTCAATCAGCACAGTTTCCTGTTTTGAGCGGTTCTAATATTAAATTCTGTCATAAAGACTGTCAGTTGACACTATGATGGATGATTCCACAGATAGGTGGAAAGATGAGCAATAGATCTATAGAGTTATTATCAGTGGATCAGCGGTCTAATCTACTGTTGTACTCTCTCTGTCTGTGCAGGTAACACCAGCTGGCTGATGTGTCTGGAGAACCCGCCCAGTCCCTTCTCATCAGAGCTGGGCAACATGCCCCTGCAGGAGCTCTCCACTGTGCTCATGGCTATGGAGGGGGTGAAGGAGCCACCCGCCCAGACAGCCAGTGCCCCTGCCAGCACCGCTGCCCCGGCACCAGCCCCAGCTCCCGCCCCCATCTCAGAACCCCTTCCCCAAATACACAGCAGTGGAGGAGGGAAGGCAAACCTGATCCAGCGCTCCAACACTGGTGAGTAAGGGTCTGAGGTGTGCAACAGAGAGAAAGAGAGAGAGATTTCAAAGGTTGTGTTTTTGTGTTTTCATGTTGTCACCGTGTGTTGGTGCTTGTAACTGAAATCCGTACAGGTGAGGTCTTTGTCCAAAAAACATTACGACCTTTAGCTTCCTGCTGAGCAGGTGAGTGTGGCATTGAAGAGGACAGGCAGTGTACCTGAGGGTTTTTTTAGTACTAGTCGTATATAAATAACTCCCTCCTTGTGTTATTGTTAATAAATGGAACAGCACATCCTGACTGGATAGAAATAGAATTGATGTTACGCATGAATGTGCATCCTGTCCGCTTGACTGCCTGTCCTCGCTCCTGAGTATGGACTTGAGCTAGGTGCTGATCATCTCAGCCAAAGGGCCTGTAAATACTCTGGTAATTTCAAGCTAAGATCATCAATAGACCAGCCTGCACTGGCTCAGGTCAGTGATTGTCAAAGATCACTGCCGCATGGTCTTGTTTCATGAGTCAAAACGTTTTTTAGCAGAAGCCTCCCCTTCACCCCCTCAACTTTTCATCTTTATATCTATCTATAATTACCTTGTGAACTCTGGTTCACTCTTTCCTTCAACATTTTTTTCTCTTCTCATTGTAATTAATTTACATCTTTTTTTCTTTTAACTGGTCTGTTTTTGAGATTTTTGTTCTTGTTCTGATTAGTTTGTTTTCATGTTTTTTCATCTTCACCACCATGCTGGTTTGTGATTGGCTGCGGTGTATTGTGTGGCGGCGTGTGCCAACCCGTCCCATTGGCTCCCTGCCTGCAGTGGGTGGCTCTCTCTGGTCTCTGGGTCTGGGCTCTGCCCCCCCAGGCCCTCCAGCCCCTGGCAGGTTGCACAGGAGTATTTCCTGGGCAGGTACCGTCTAACACATGTGTGCCCCCATACCCTCTCTCCCCCCTGAGCAAACTCCTGGTGTAGTGTATTTCTTGTCACTTGTACAATAGAGTAGTCTGCGAGCATACAGTGGAAGTGACATAATGCCTTTCCTGTTATCACATGGCATTCATAATAACAAAACCCCTTCCATTTTATGCTCCACATGTGTGCAGAGAAACTTCCACACGTTATCTCTCACTGTACAGTCTCATATCTGGGGAAGGTCCTAAGACCAAAAAATGTTTTAATTGTAAGTAAGGGACAGTGTGCAGGAGTTTCTTTGTGTGTTTCCTAGGCTTCTCCTGCACACCTGTCAGAGATAACACAGGTGTGCAAAGGACCAGCTGTTTTATGCTCCAAAATTGCACAAGTGAAGGAATATATTCTACTGCATTTCTGCTTTACCCATCAATCTTATATTAACATGGGATGGAGGGAGGGTCGTCAACAGCCGACGCTATGGGAGAGGATGCTCTGTCAGTCAAACCGACAAACAAGCCAATCATAGCACTGAATTATGTGACTGCACTAGGATCAACCAATCCAATGACAGCCTAAGTGATGATTTCTTTGACTCCCTTGTTGATTTTCCTTTCTAATCCTCTTGTGACCTCTAACCCTGGTGTTCCTGAACATACTCCCAGGTTGACCTTTAACCTGTGAACTTCTGTTGTTGTCAACAGGAAAGCCCAGACCTCATCCAAGTATAATACACTTTTCTCACCTTATTGGTAGGCCAGTCTGGCAAGAGAGAAATTTTCAGAGCTTCAGTTTTCAGACAAGCACCCCAAACGCAAAACAGCCTGATGGGGCTGGCATTGACTCTCATGCATTATACTTTGTCTTCTTTGAGTGTAGGGAGAGTGTCAGTTGGGAGCAGCAGGACTACAGGGAGAGAATGAGAACGAGGCCTGGTCTGGGCTACTGTTGCAGTAGCTGCAGTATGTATGGACAAAGATAACCAACAAACCATCCAACCAAACAGATGCATGCGTCTTGATGGAAATCAAATAGACGGTAGCTGCCACTGCTAGATAAGCCAGTGATGGATAGATGCTGCCTGCCCCTGCCGCATTGATCTGTCTTTGTATTTGTCTGTCTCTGATCAATGTTTGTAGGTTGGATTTAGGTTAAGGTCTTAATGTCTGTTTGTGTGCACGTATGTGTGCGTGTGTCTCTGTTTGCTTGTCGGCCTATGAGTTTGTTTGATCACCAGCTGATCAATGTGGATGCATCCGATTCTGTTTCATGTTGCCAGTGTGATTTTTTTTTTTTTTTTTTCCTTTGCCTTCTAATGTACTTGGCTAGAATTTCGATTTTTTTTTTGTCTGTCTAGACCTAGTAGAGCAAAAGGTGTGAGACTGTGTGTGTGGTGTTTGTGTCAAAATTACAATTCACAGTTGATGTTTTTTTATGCTTGAGGTGGGAGTCTTATGCCTGGGTATGGTTTTGATTTGTGTGTTTTATGATTGTGTAATGAAACTTGGACTCAACACTGGTGTGTGAGTGTGGGTACACTTTAGTTGGTGTAGAACTGTGTGTTTGTGTGTGTATCCACTTATACCCACATGTGTGTTGCTGTGTTCTGCTGTAGACTCTGTGGTGGTGCTGGAGGAGGGGTCAGGGGTCACCTCAGCACACTCCCCATCTGATTGGCCAGGGAGTGAGGAGTTTGAACCGATGGCCTCTGAACCCATATTCATGTCTGCTGACAAGTTCACAAAGACCCCGCCCCCTGGAACTCTCAGCAGGGTAGGTAGTCACAAACATACCAGTGTTACGCTTAAACTCCTTTCCTCTGTTATTTTTTTAAATCAACTCGTCATCTTATCTCTCTGCTCCAGTCCTCCTCCACCTCCAGTCAGGATGATGAAAAGTCAACTCTGGAGGAGGTGAGCGAGGGAGCGATTCCGATCGATCAGCCCACTCTCGGACCCTCTACCCCAGGCAGCCAGGGGCCCGAGCTTCCCTTTCAGACCCACACTCAGTCCCAGGGTCAGGGGCTTAACAAGTCCAGCTCCTCCCCTGAGCTGCAGACCTTACCTGAAGCCTTCTCCAAAGCTGCTATAGAGTCAGGGGCCGCAATAGCAGATGCACCCCGACCCAGGGCACCTTCAGAGGGCAAGCCCCAGCCCCAACAGCCTCATTTGGAGAAAGAGAAAGTGGAGGGAGGTGGAGGAGGGGAGGTGAACGGACTGGGAGGTCAGAGCCAAGGCGGTGAAGCCCCGGGCGCAGCACTGCCTCAGAGCGGAGGAGCAAGGATGAAGTTGGAGTTCCCAACACCGGCTGCCCAGCCTGGACCCATCTCCCCCAGTGGGGGCCACCGTCCCCGGGGTCACACCATCTCTGTGTCAGCCCCCTCCTCCAGGAGAGAGAGGAGGACAGAGAGGGACTCCTACCACAGTCGACCTGGACCCAGCAACACAGAGAAGATCTCCGGACTCAGCCCGAGGTACTGCACACACACATGTTGGGAAGAAGAAGAAGTAATAAATGCAGCCTCTGTCGTTTGTACCTAAAGCACAGCCTGAAGCCACTGTGGCTTGTTCCTGCCACATTGGGTATGCATGTGGGTGGGTATGAAGAGCCTGCAGCTCTGACAATCAGAAGTGATGTATCAGCCACAAGAGCCAATCTTGGCTCCGCTGGCTTGGTCTACGGTCTACTTCCCGATTTTGAATCATTAGATTACTTAATTCAGACAGTGAAAAACATAAAACAACAGGATGAAATGTATATATTCTAGCCAGTTTTTGAAAACTATAACCGAGGTGATAACCTAATAACACAAACTTATAGTGGTACCCATACCAAACACCTCTCTTTTCTCTCTGTCTTTCTCTCTCTAGTTTTGTCTTCCTCCAGCTCTACCACTCTCCCTTTTTTGGGAATGAGGCCAACAAACCCCTGCTGCTGCCCAAAACTCAGGTCAGTTGCCCTTTTCAACCTAGCTGGAATCTGTTCCTGAGCGATGAACACACTGTAAACTAAGTTTATTCTCTGTGGTAGGTGATTGACCGTGCTGTGAAGGTACTGGACCAGATGCCCCCTTATGACACCCATAAGATCGGAGTGGTGTTTGTAGGGGCTGGTCAGGTGAGACACACACACACACATACACACACATGCTTACACTTACATAAACTTGCACACGCACACCTTTCAGATGCCACCTCTGACTCCTGTGTCCTCAGTTTCTATCTCTCTAAACAAAGCTGAAACACACACTAACCCAAACAATAGCATTGATTGTTGTCATCATTGAATATTATTGTCAGTCAGTTAATGGACAATTTCACTGACTTTACATCCTCAACATCTTCACTCTCCCAGGTTAACAATGAGGTTGCCATCCTGTCAAATGAGTATGGTTCGAACCGCTACGCTGCCTTCCTGACAGGCCTGGGCAAATTAATCCATCTGAAAGACTGTGACCCCGACCAGATCTTCCTTGGTGGGCTTGACCAGTACGGCGATGACGGAGAATTCACCTACTGCTGGCATGACGACATCATGCAGGGTGAGCGTGTGTGTGCGTGTCTGTGAGAGAGAGAGGGAGAGAAAGCGACGTCTTTACTACGACAGAAATGATGTGCTTATGTGTGATATCTTTCAGTTGTGAGTATTACACAACAAATACTCTCTTTGTATGCCTGGTATTAATGTATTTTGTCTCTGCAGCTATCTTCCACATAGCCACACTGATGCCAAACAGGGAGAGCGACAAGGGCTGTTGCAACAAAAAGCGTCACATTGGCAATGATTTTGTCATGGTTGTGTACAACGACTCTGGAGAGGAGTACAAACTGGGCACCATAAAGGTACACCTACACATAGACACACACACACACACACAGACACACACAGACAAAACACGTGGACAGACACAAATGTGCAGTGAATACATTGTGCTCCCACTCCAGCGTGCCTCTCTCTTCCCCTCCAACAGGGTCAGTTTAACTTCGTAGAAGTCATCATAAAACCACTGGACTATGAATGTAACCTTGTCACCCTCCAGTGCCGCAAAGGTGAGGCAATTGTTGAATGGACAGACAAAAAGTTACATGTTCTGCCTGCTCTTGTTCCTTGTCACTCTCTCTTTTGCTTTACTTTTGTTCCTTGTCTTGCTCTTTCTCAGACCTGGAGGGGTTAGTAGACACAACGGTGGCAAAGATTGTTTCAGACCGCAACCTACCGCTTTTGGTCCGACAGATGGCCCTGCATGCAAATGTGAGTGTGCTCCTTATCTCTCTAATCCACACTCGGTCACACACACACACACACACACACACTTTACTCTTCTGTCCTTGTCTCTCCCCAGATGGCTTCTTTGGTGCATCAGTACAGAGCAAACCCCTCCGATGCATATGCCTCCAAGTGGCTGGCGAGGTTACGGCACATTAAAAGGATCAGGACCCGGGTAAATGAACACACACACACTTATACACACAAACTAAGCTAAAGGGTTCTCCATCTCTGTCTACCTATGTACTCTTTTACTTAATATGATTGATATTTTTTATCTCCTCTCATAAATTCCAATTACATCTCTCTCCCTCCCTCCCTTCCATCATCTTTTCGTCTGTCCTTCTCACTCCATCTCCTCTCCCTGCCTCTGGCTCAGGCCCAGGAAGACATTCAGTCCCGCCCGACCCCAGGCATCTCGCTGACCCAAGGACACACCCAGCAGAATAAGTCTCCGTATCAACAAAGCAGCGCAGCGGCAAATACAGAAACCTCGGGCCAGAGGAAGAGACTCGTCTCTACGGTGGATGATTTCACGGACTTTGTTTAAAGTCCGTGAAATCATCCACCTCTTGGATTACATTTCTTGTACTCGCACACACACACACACACAACCACAGACATGCACACACCTGCCTTAGAGCTGAGGTGAATTTAGTTTCTCCTCTTAATGTGTGAAAGAATTCAGGAAGATGTATGCACACTGATTTTGACATAAACCAATTGGATTACTGCATTTGTAATTGAGAACCTCTGAACTTCATGATATCACAAAGGCTTATTATTTTGTGCTGAAGTATTGATATATGAAGACAGTAATTTCTGCATATTTTTCGAAGATTTTGAAACGCTAACGCTTTGCACTTTTTAGGGCTAATCAAGATATTTCTGATGTGCAACAGGAGATGAGTAAAGTTGTAGGGAACACTACATTTGAAAGCAGTGTGTGTTTGTGTGTAAATATGTGTGTGTGGAATAAAGAGAGACTATGACAAAAGTGTGGTATTTGGATTTGTGCTCTTTCTTATTCCCTGGAAGTAGTAATAAACTACTTCTCTATTCCACTTCCTAGATAAACCATATCGTCTGTAGCACAGATCCTATGTTAGCGCAGAGGAAAGTGCTGTGATGCTGGTACCTGAAACCAAAACCATTTCAGTATACATATTTTAGCTGTCAAACTCTTTATTTGACTTTGTCAAGTGCAAAAGCATGAGAAGTGCTACAACTGCAAAATATAGATATGTGAGATACAGTATGATAGAAAACAGAACATAGACAAATATTTTCATTGACAAATTTGTTTTAGCATGGATTTAAAACAAAGTACACCATACAACACAAAAAGACAAACTAGAAAACATGTAGGTGGGCTTTGGCACTATCCTGTTACACACTGTACAGAAAGAGCAGGTACATGAGAGCCAGTGGGGCATTATTCCAATTTTCTCTTGAACCTTGCTGAGTTTCCTCCGCTGAGACACTGGCATGTTTTTGTTAGTGTTATCAAAGGTGTGTATTAAATAGATCTATGGCTTTGCGTGTAGTGCCTCAATGAGATTGAAGAGATGTGAAACCTTGGGTTTGCAACACCAGTGCTTGACCTATGTATATGCCGATGCAGCACATAAACAATACTGATCATGAAAAGCAAAAATATATACACCAAAAAGCACCAATATATACATATATGTACTCACACAGATGAAGTTGGATCTTTTTCATTTCTTTTTAGGAGATACTGAAACATGCTGGAATCTCACACAACTTATTGGGCAGAATATAGTTGCAAAATGAAATCTTTTGGGGAAATTGGATCCTTTTGCCACATGTAATGGTGAGGTGTGCTTGGAAGAGGGAGACATGGGGCCTACACTACACTTTGGTATGTTATGAAGGATACAGTTATCATTGTCCTTCAGTACCTCTGCAACATTTTGGTCCTCTTTCATATACTTTCATTCAAAACAGGAGGCCAACACAAAGACAGTACCTTACTGATTTTTGGCTGAGAGAAGAAAGCTGGTGGAGTCATTATGTTCATGGGATGCCACAGGAGTCCAAAACGGGGGGTACAATGCTTTCACAGTGGCATGTTCTAACCTTTTTTAAATCTTTTTTTTTTTTTTTTACAGTCTATGGTTCTAACCAATGGTATAAAAATATTAATTCCTTAGACTAAAATTCTCACCATACCTGTTGTGCCCCCAGTTTTGTCTCTTGTGGCGGTAATGCCACCTCCTGGTTTACCTTCTAGGTTTGGGGGAAAGGGTGGGGTCCCTGAGATCTGCCCATTGGACACAGGAAGTATGTTGATCAGAATAAGACAAAAAAACAACAACTCCAAAACAAAAAAAAGTCAACTCAAAAAGCACAGCCAAGAGCAGACAAAATTACAAGACACAACTGCTAGCTATTGCTTCAATATCTTGATAATACTCATTAGGATGGTTCTATAATGTAGCTGTTAAGATATGAAACGAAAACTTGACACATAAGAGTTAAATATGGCATTGGATATCAGCTCCATTAGGAAATAAAGTGCTAAGTACAAAATTAATGAATGAATTACTTGGTATGGTAAAACTCTGGGTGCATAAATGATGCAAAAGCTTTGGCAACGCTTATGGTTAAGATACAGTATGAGTGAAGCTTTCTCTATTGGTTTGGATACCAAGCTTATTACTTTAGAACACACAAACACCATACCTCATAAAAAAAACAATCTACATTAGAACAAAAGTGCTTTTAAATTACAACCATATTGAATACAACACAAAATGACATTTTGAAAATATAATCAGCGTCATTTTTAATGCATCCTCACTTACTTCCTGAAGGATTCAAAAGACTGGGAGTCGTAACTTTATGATGGGAGAACTTCAAAACTAGTAAATGTTCAGTACCGTAAGTCCAAGTGAAGACAAATCCCTCTCACTTCTAGCTTTAACTATTTCTCTACTGAGCATCATCTCATCTTTCTTGCTCTCCCTTTTCTTTTCCTTTTTTTCCTAATACTTTTTTGTGCTACTACCACTCTACTCTGCCTTCTCGTCGCTTCTTTTTCTGTCGTTCCCCCTTAATCTCTCTGTCCCTCTTCTTCACTTCATCACTGCATACTGGTGTATGCAGAGGACTATTATATCTGAACCCTGAAGAACTGGCTACTGGGATCTTGAGGCATGTCAGCCTATTAGCATCCCACCACCCTTGTGTTTGTGTGTGCGTGTGTGTGTGTGAGTGTGTGTGTGTGTGTGTGTGAGTGTGCTTCAGATTGTTTTCTGTTGTACCTCAGTGGGTTTGAATGTATGTAGCATTACCATTAGAGTGTCTGTACCTACAGTGTTACTTTGCATGTGTATACCTGCATGTGCGTATATTTGTGTGTGTGTGTGTGTGTGTGTGTGTGTGCCTGCATGCATATTTGGGTTTGAAACCATAACACATGACTATTTTCAGAAAAGGTCACAAGTACCCATGGTGACCTAAAAACACAATATAGCTTCCTTATAACAATAGGTGGACAGACAACATAACTGAAAAATCAACACATGAACTGAGATATACAAAAGAAACTGATGCATTGTCTGCTTTCAGTCTTACTGTTGCAACAGTCTGTTAGTCCTCAGGTGAGCACGGTCCTGTGCTCCTGTCAGTGGCCCCATGTGACCTCCAGGGCCACATGGGGTCAGGGGTCAGATTTGGTCCAGGGAAGTCAGGCCAAGGGGGTATTTCTTGGTTTAAACGTCGACCTGCACTGGGTCTCTAAGCCAATTCAGTTAGCAACTGGTGACCTGCACCTTGTTTCAACTAAGAACTAAATTGGCCTAGGGATTGCTTAAACCATCAAGGTCTTTTTTATTGCTTTCGATTTATCCTTCTTTGTCCCAATCGCTTGTCTGTGTGATGCTTATTGTTTCCCTCCAGTGAGTCATCCTGTTCATTTCCCATCATCTACCTTTCCTTTCCCTGGATTTAGAGAGGGGAACCTGGAGACAAAACCTGCTGTCCCCATCCCCCTCTCATCCTCAACCCAACGCTCACTCTCACATTCTTCTGCTCCACCCTTAGTGTTTTAGTTTTCTCCTTATTCCTCGTCCTCAGGATTTGGGGTGCCCAGACACGTGCCTGTCTGGGTTGGGGTGCACCTTGTTTTTGAGGGGTGGCGGTTTGCGCTTGCGTTTGCGTGTGGGGATGGTGGTGGTGTGAGCTGGGTGGTTGAACAGGCTGGAGGAGGGGAGGGTCTCTCTCTCTGTGGGGGGGTCCCAGTCACCCCGACCCCCGACCAGGTGGGCAGGGTTAATGGGGGTAGGGGCAGGAGTAGAAGGCAAGGAGGGGGTAGGTGCAGGGTTAGATGGAGGACCAGCGGCTGTTTTGGGCAGTAGGACGTGGGTAGGGGCAGTTTTGGTGGGTGAGACGGGCACAAAGGGAGGGGCAGGGGGAGATTTGACTGGTGAGACTGGGGTGGGAGGAGGTGCACTAACTGCAGGTTTGGCAGCTGAGTGAGGAGCAGGGGTGTGGATGGAGGCAGAGGCTGGTCTGGACTTTGAAAAGGCAACAGGCGTGGCGACAGGAGTCTTTTTAGTGTTGGCAACAGTGTTCCCACAATCCTTTGGTACGTCACTTTTATCCATCTTTTTCCCCCTCTTGCTCCCTTTGTGTTTTTCTTTACTTCCCTTTCGTTCTCTCCATCCAGCAGAGTCCTTGTCCTCCCCCTTTCCCCTTCGACCTTCTTCGCTCCTCCCCCTCTGGCCCCCTCCTCTCTCTCTTCCTCTGCCCTTCCCTTTCTCCCTCCTTTTCCTCTGGGCGCGCTCCAGACCACACTCGATGTGGTACAGATCCTCTGTTGCCATGGTGACACGGTCAAGCTGCTGCAGCAGGGCGTCCAGGGTGGGGAGGAGCCTCCTCAGAGAGGCTTCGGTCTCAGCCCTCTCCCTCCAGCTGGCGCCGCCCACCACCACTCCGGGACCCAGCCCCAGGCCCAGGCCCAAACCGAGGCCCAGGCCAATACCTGGGGCTTCAGTCAGGCTGCAGGGGCTGGAGGAGGCCGGGCGCCAGGAGGCCTCAGAGCCAGCATCCACACTGTCTGGGGTGGGAGGGGAGTCGGGGCCGTCCAGCGGCGGTAAGCACAGGGACTTACAGTCGCTGGTAGAGGAGGAGCGGGATGGTGGCAGCTCCATGCCCTCAAAGCGCACCTTGTGGCGAAACTGAGAAGGGGATGAAAGGAAGGAGGGAAAAGATGAGAAAGAAGATTGGGGGGAAAGAGCGAAAATTAATGCATAGCACTGGGACTGCGGACAGCATATCTAAGCTGTCGCGTTTTTCTCTCCTTACCTTCCTGTCTGTCTTAACTGTACTGTTTAAAAAACTAACTAGAAGAATGGACTGCCCACTCATCTTTCTAAAAACAGATAAAGCAACTATCTGGGTTCCCACACCTTTTCACTGGTCAAATTCCAAAACTTTCTCCATGACCCCTTTTCAAATTGTCGTGACCAAATTTCAATGAGACTGAATGATGAGACTGAATTAAAAAGTACAATAACTTTAAGCATTATTTTGTCTTTCACTTTAGGGTTAGATAAAAATAAATCATGAACCTCACAAATATTTCATGACTTTTCCAAAACTTTTCTCCCTTTTCACATTTTTTAGAACTTCTCCAGGACTGGAAAATACAGTTTTAAAATTCGATGGTTTTCCAGGAGTGTGGGAATCCTGCATTATGTTTAACAGGCAGCCCCTAGCTATGAAACAGAAAGTGGACCACACAGTACCTCCTTGGCCCTGCTGAGTCCCATCCACATTTTGAGTCGTCTGAGGAACAGCTCAACCATCTCGTAGTCTTGGAGATCTACCGCCGGACGATACAGCTCTGCTCGTGCCCGGCGGTAGTTCCTCAGTAACACACAGATGACCAACCACAGCAACACCAGCCTTAGTATGGCGAAGCTCGTGTGGAATGCCAGTGAGGAGGCGGAGCTAGAGGGACCTGTAGTCATCCAGCCAGGTCGCCAAGACAACAGGCCACGACCACCAGCACCCAACAAAGACAGACAGGCAGAGCTTACACTGCCATAGCCATCCAGTACAGAGTGGAAGAGCTAGAGAGAGAGAAACAGAGAGACAGAGGGAAAACAGAGAGAGGAGTTTAAAACACACCTGATTCGCAAGTAAAACTTTATATAGCACCTTTCTAAATTGTACAAAGGAGCTACTTCACAATGGATACTGAAATAATGACAGTAAAAATAATAAAACATGGCTAGCAAGATAGTGAAATGCACTAAAATAGTAAAACAAGGAGTATAGTACAAGAAATAAAGCATCAGACACAGGCAAAGGCAAAACAATAAAGATGGGTCGCCCTTTAGCTCTGGCTTGTGGACCAAAGGGACTTGACAATATGGGCACAATAATTCAGAGATACACTCAGCTGCTTCACCATGCAAGCTGCTTTAAACATTTTCACCAATAGACACTGAAAAATTTCCGTTACACAAGTAAGAAGAATACCTCATGAAGGCCTGGCTGAAATTGTTCAGATATTGTCGCTCTGGGCCTCTATTGAATGCTCACCTTGGATTATGGCACAAGGGATATTAACATCATATCCTGTGTATTGATAAATGCTTTCCACTATCTGTACGAGTTGCTCAGAGGCCGTTTTGGCAGACTTTTGGAAACAAAGGGCAGTTTGTCAATGAGTCTGTAATTAATGTGGAGCGATAGATCAAGGCTAGGATTTCTAAGGAGAGGCTTGACATTAGCCAGCTTGAAATAGTCAGGGACATGAGCAGAGTTATTTGTCTCAATCACAATGGCCAACAAACTAGAATCAACATGAATTCTTTGAGCTAATTAGTGGGAATAATATCCAGCGGACTTGAAGAGAATCTCAAGTGTGACACAATATCAGTTAGTTCATGTAGAAAATGCAGATATCTTCACACAAGCCACTGTGCAACGTGTATTAGTGTGTTATGTATGCAAATGAGCCTCTCTCCATGGCACTTAGCTACATTTTATATGCCTAAATGACTGCTACTAGTGCAGAATGAATGTTAATGCACTCCCAGCTACATTGATCTGTCAGCACAGTTGTGTGGCAGCACAGACAAGATAGAGAGGCTGCTATTGTAGTTGTCCCAGGCTTAAGGAATGAAGATGAACTGTAACTCAGCAACAGTTACAGTCTGTACTACGGTGAAATTGTGATTGTATTATGTATTGACAATTCTATGTGTATTGAAAATGCGAAAAAACAAACCGTAGGCACAACAATGAGAGAGTTAAAAGGTGTGTGGGTGGATAGATGTTAACAAGGTCATGGACACTTTTGTGCATTATGTTAGCACTGTGTTCTCTGTGTGCGTGTGTTTGTCATGCGTGTATGTGTGTGTGAGACACTGCAATAGAGAGAGAAAGAGGGGACAGAGAGACACATACAGAGAGCCTTACCAGGTGTCCTGTGTGTGAGTAAGCCAGCAGCAACAGCAGTAATGCCAGAGCAACTCCCAGCAGCTCCCAGATTGAGCGCCTCAGAGCTCTGCCAAACACTGCCCACTCTCTGAGGAACCGCAACTGGTGGGACGCCTGGATAGTGAAAGAGAGAGAGGGAAAGAGAAAGAGAGAGAGAGAGAGAGAGAGAGAGAGAGAGAGAGAGAGAGAGCAGGAGAGGGTTTGAAGAGAAGGGAAGCAAAGTATTAAACATAAAAACTGACATTAAATGGTACTTAATATGCTCAGAATTTCTCCAGTCAATTTTCCACTTTCCCCCTGTCTCTCTGTCTTCCCCCCTCTCACCTTGAGCACCAGTATGAACAGCAGCAGGGCAGACATGACTGTGTACATCTGACTCTGTCTGGCCACGGGGTAGAAGTCTGTGAACGCGTCCCGCGGATGCTTCAGGTACGACGCCCACTGGTGCTTGGCGCCAACGCAGCGGCTCAGGTGCAGTTCACACACCGACGCTGCCAGGGCCAGTTTACACACACCCAGCAGTCGCCAGGCCGACAGCAAGTACACATAGCCCTCTCTGAGGAACCCTAGGATCCCACGCACCAGGAAATACAACACCAGGGCTAGGAGGACAATCTGGGAACACGGAGGGGGAGATAATCACACAACACTTCAGTGGAGACATGTCACATAGAAATGACCCAGCCAAAAAGGACAGGGAAGAGGAGTCATGTATAGCTCACTTGTTTTGCATGGCACTAACACTACCAGAGTTAGGGGGTCGATTCCCACTGGGACCACCCATGCTGAGTGTGTATGCATTCATGGGACGGTACGGTGCTTTACACATGAGCTGATAAAAAGGTCAACCAGTTTTTTCAATGTAGACCCAAGGATTGTTTGGGGTTGGTGGGGGGTGTTGTTCTGTCAATGTAATTGTATTAAAACTCAATAAAATTGTATTGGGAAAAAAAGAAGGTCAACCAGATGACATATCGTTGCCGTTGGGTAAAAACCTTGCAACTCCAATTCTGGGGCTTTTAATGTTCTAACTTCACTTGAAGGATCACATTTCCTGTTGCATGAGTCCAGACCTTTGAATCCGCCCACTCCACCGAGTTAACTGCTTCTGGTCTGGCATCGTGACATGAAACAGCGGTTTCTCTCGGTTGAAAAATCGTCCGGTCCAATGAGCACCAGGGGGGACTAACGATTAGCCAATCAGCGCCACGGGCGGGACTAACGGCGTTGTCAAGCTGTTGTAAAGCGTTGTCAAGCTGTGCGCCGGAACCAAGGAGGAGTAATAACAACAATGGCGACCACTACAGACAAGATAAACGCTGCTATCGAGGCTGTTCTAAATCGATTAAAAGTACCAATTACTTTGAAATCCGAACAGCATTCTGCTTTGAAGGCATTTATTCAAAGGGGAGATGTTTTTTTCGCATCAGTGTCGACTTAAAATGATGTTAGATTCAGGCGGATATGTTGGTCTCTAGTGATTGGTTAGGGAAAATCGAATCCCCCTCCCCCACGGAAATCGGTTAGAATGGAGGCAATGTCAGACTGAAGATGGAAATTGAGTGTAACGAATTGACAATTCTATCTGATATCAGGCAAATGTTCCTCTAGAGGATGAGCAATTTCTACAACCCTTGGACTGATGAAACCCTTTCAAAACCATGTGGATGAACAAAAAAATGTATGGCTGTTCAGCTAAAAACAAGGCTGTTGTGTTGACATTTCGGAGGTATGAGGTTTTCACCTGGCAGCGACGAAATGTTATGTTATGTTAGGAGTCAACAGGTCAGTTTTCCATATTGTTGGCTGTCTCATAGCACTGAAAAATGAAACACAGCCTGCACACCAAAATGCTCCATTTTTGACTATTGATTGACAATGTTTCCAGCCATCAGGCTCTTTGTCCGGTCAAAAGTTTTGATGTTGTCAGTAAATTATGTGTTGGAGCATTCCAGTGGGCAGACTCACATTTTTCATGTCGTTTTCAAGCAAAGCACCTAGTGTCAAGCGCTGTGATGCTGTGTCAGAGGCGTTGCCGGGGGTTACCGTGAGAAGCAGCTGCAAGTCCAGGCCTGTGATTGGCCACAGATGGACAGTCAGGAGGTCAAGGCTGGACTGGGCACGCTCAGAAACGGGGAACTCATACAGGAAGGAGAAGACGGCCAGCAGGTTGGTGTTGATGTTGTGGAGAGAGAACTCCACAAACACAGCACGTGTCCTACACACGCACACACACACACACACACGCACACACACACACACACACACACACACGCACACACACAATGGACTAGGATAAGATTAGGAGCCCAGATGTTTATTCCATATGAGAAAGAGCACAACCTGAGATCCCAGGCAGGGCCCTTTAGGTCGTTCAAAAGACTACATGGACTACTAGTGTTCGGTTTTCAAAAACACACTTTATAAACTTGCAGATAACTATTTTTATTGCCTTGACCTATATATCTCCTTACGCTTTATGATCTCCTTAAAGGATTAAAAGCACTAAAATCCATTCCTCATTTTTTCTCTTTGAGCCGACTATTTCAAGCCCCATCATCCCCCCTGCACTACCTGTGGTCGAGCCAACGTAGCTGCTGCAGCTGCTGTATGGTGGATGAGGCCTGCTCCAGGCTTCTGTTCAGCTGGTAGACCAAGTCTCCGCTGCCGTACGTCCTCATCTGACCCCAACGCCCAACCCTGAGAGGACAAGTGGCAACGGACACAGAGGAGACAGGGAGAATCGAAGAAGACCAGAGGTTAAATGGATACTGAATACGAACTAAAAGTATATTTAAGGCCTGCCTCCCTCCAACCATGTTTCCATTTCCATCTTTTCCTTACCCATCAGCATCAGCAGCGCTGAAAGCCACAAGATCCCGGGTGTGTTTAGTTGGAGACTTAGAGACCCAGCCCTTTCCCCAAATACTGCTCCCTGGACTGAAACCAATGGAATCTGGAAAAGAAAGGAGACCTTCAATAAGATATCAAAGTAAGCTGAGGAGATATTCAACATTTAAGTTATATAACATTTTATCAGTTGCCTTGGAAGAGATAGTTTTCAGTTAGTGAAACACAATACAATTCAATGTCTTCTGGAGATTTTTTTATATGTCTGAGTTGCTGGGGTAACTGCATTGTTCAATACTATTACATTCTATGCAATTTTAGACTCAACCACAATACTGGCAGAAAAAAGAAAAAAGAAAGAAAGAAAGAAACAGAAAGAAAGAAAGAAGGCGAAGGGTGAGGAAAAGGACGAGGCAAAGGACAAAGCAAACAAAAGCAGAGTGAAAGGCATTAAGGGTTTTGACGCCATGAGTAGTCATCTTGTTCTAGTAGTGTCTTTGTACTCATCCCACACAAAAAAACCCTACATTCTCTCCCTGTGACCCTGTGCAGGTTGCCTGGATACCCTTCTGACAATACTTTGCCTCACAACGGAAATTGAAACTGTGGTAGAGATGAGCGATGATGAGTGACCCCAAACTAGGGAGTGGTTGGTGAGCGGTTCCAATCCGCAAACAAGACCAATCAAGCACCACTTCATTTTTTGAGAACATTTAGCCCTGGTCTGTGAGTATCCAGTCATGCTGAAATTTAAAGTGAAAAAAAAAAAAGACCACAAACAATCTCACCATGCGTGTCACGGATCTGTCGGAGTCTCAGCGTGCCTAGCAACACACTGCCTGTGTCTTTTAAAAGGGCAGAGTCGTCCAGTAGGCGTGGCAACAGGGAGTGGTTCAGCCACGTCATAACGTCCTCCCGGCTACAGGACAAATTGGGGGATTTGTTATAAATGATACATTGCCATATGTTACATGTGCTACATTACAAAGTTGCCACAATGTTGTATCCACACTTTAAAGTTTGTATGTGGGTTAAAGTGTAATAGTTTAATAATGCTTCCATTTGCCACTGTGTATAAGATGTGTACAGAAGTGTTATTGGATAGAATGGTTCACAACACTAATAATATTGCTGATCTAAGTTCATCTTTTTGTTACATTGATAATGCATATGTACCACACGTGCATTAAGACATAGACAAAGACCTTTTGTGGTAATTGTGACATTGAACAATCACGATATCTGTTCTACAAACAGCAGCTGTAGTCCATGCTGTAGTTAAGCTCGCTATTTACCAAGCTGTGTGTGTGTATGTGTGGGAATGTGAATGTTTCTGTATTTTTTGCTTCACTGCCAAGGACCCATGTCCAGTGATTGAAGTGTACTTTGTCTATTGTCAGAATAAAATAGGAATAAAAAAAAAAAAAAGGATTTTTGTCTGATGCCTTTTTGATACACAACGCCACATCACACCTGTTACGTGTGTGTGTGTGTGTGTGTGTAGTGGGGTTGAAGAGGGAACAGATCTGTGTGAGTCACATTGTCAAACCTATGTAAGTTACTTATGAAGGATGTTTGTGTGTGTACAGGATAAGTGTAGAGTGGACAAGATGAGTGATGTCTGTGAAGCTTGTGTGAGGAAATGCATCTTATGTGAAAATTTGAAAAACAGAAGTAGTGATTCATCATCATTTTCTGGAGCTGCTCCATTTTAAATGAATGGGAGTTGTGGCCTCAGTGTTTGCTTGAGCCTTTATACTCAAAAAATGTTTCCTCACTCATGCTCATCTTCGCCTGAATCAGATAAAACACCCTTCTCCTGAATGAATTTCCCTGATACGGTATCCACAAAGTCAGCTTCCCATTCACTGTCATGGGAGCAGCCACAGAAAGTGCCTTGTGAGTATTTTCTTGATGATATCGCACATTGTTGTGAGTTGTTTGCCTGCAACATTTATGTTTATCTTGATGCTGCTTTCTTGGGCAGATTTCCATTGAATGAGATTGTTATTCTCTTCTATTCTGTTAAATAAAAGTGAAATAATAAGAACAAAAAAAAATCTGTCCACATTCTATATTGGATCACAAGAATAAGATACTAGGATATATGAATAAGTACTGGGTAGGCTCAAGTTTGCAATTTAAGTTTACAGAAAATACTAAAAACTAAAATCCTCCAATGCACAATGTCCAAGGCACTCAAAGTGCCTTGGACATTGATTGACATCGCTGAGGGAAGAGACTAAAAGCTTGAAATTTAAAAAGTTGTTATTGTTATGGCTCCATGACAACCTCACTGGAGGTTTTCAGTCTTAGAGCTAGTGTCTCAGTTTTGTCTCAGTGTGTGTGTGTGTGTGTGTGTGTGTGTGTGTGTGTGTGTTTGTGTGTGTACCTGCTGATGTTGCGGTACTCAGGTGTGTGTAGAGCTCGTTGCAGCTGGGTGCACAGTCTCAGGCTGTGTGTGTCTTTGGCCGTGTCGGAGTAGTTGAGAAGCAAAACCACCAAGAGGAAGAACATATAAACCAAGAAGTTCTGAAAAAGAGAACCAAAGATTCTGTTATCATACAAGATACAACAGAGAGAATATCTGAGGCACAATAAGGGTATAAAGGTACAGTGTGAGTATGAATGTGTGTCTCTCTGTTTCTCTCTCACCTTCAGCATGGTGTGCAGCATGTGGACCTTGCGGGCCTGGTGCCGAGCCTGCGACAGAGCGAAGCCCTGGGGTGGCCGCACCCTGGGGACCCGCTGGACCACCCTCTCCACCCGGGGGAACTCCACCAGCACGTCCTGGTCCTCCGGACGCAGCCGACGCACGCACACCGCATAGTACACCGCCTCACACAACACCTGCGGGGGGGACAAGCTGTCAGCATGAGAAGGGCCTAGCGGTCCAGGTCCTTGCTGTCTGGTGAAAACCTTTTATCTCCAAAAATGGCAACTTTTCAGGAACTAAAAAAAAAACCCAGACTTGATCTTAGCTTGACTGCAATACATTTCTGAGTTTATCCAATGGGTTTGGAAACGGTTTCAAAAGCCCAAGAGGTCGTAGAATTTGCTCAACCCAAATAGGAACATGTAATCCTTCAATTGATGGTTTGTCTCCAAAATGTCAACTTTTCAGAAACTAAGAAAAGCAGTCTGGATTTTAGCTTGACGACCATGCATTTTTGAGTTCATTTAATTGGATTTTGAAAAGGTTTCAAGAGTTCAAGTGTTCTGGAATTTTCTCCACCTATAAAGGGCCATGTGATCCTTCAGAAGCTGAAACATGAAAATGGCCAAAACTGGAGATACAAGGTTTTCACCTGACAGCGACAATATGGGAATTTAGACAGTGGTATGTATGTATGTATGTATGTATGTATGTATGTGTGTGGTGTGATATGTGTACCAGTGTGTGTGTGTGTGTGTGTCTACCTTGATTGGCTCCAGCAGCAGGCAGGAGCACAGAAAGCTGGCGAAACAGGAGATGAGCCACAACATGGCGACACTCTGACTGAACCCATGGCCCGCCCACACCGATATGCCATTGGCCAGACCAATCCCCGCCCAGCTCCCCCATAGGGCAGCACGTCCACACCAGGGAGGGAACCGTCTCGGGCGACACACGTCTGTCACAACTGAAAAGGGGGCATAATGAAAAATATACATTGTAAGAGGAAATAATGAAAAAAGAGTGAAAGGGCAAGGGAGGAGGTGATGGTGGCTGGCGTAAAATGAAGAGGGGATTAGAGTGGAATGATGGAGCAATAAAATGTAAACAAATAAGAAATGAAGAAAGGGCATTATGGAAGTATAATTTTTTTATTCATCATTCAGTGAATCATTCAGTCATTTGCATTTTAATTATCTTCTCTTCATAATGCCACATGTCTAGGAAGATTATTCAAATATTCACAAGGGCAATAAAATCTAAGAAACTTTTCAAGTCCTCTCCCACAAGGACCCCAAGGTCTATAGACTGAATAAAGTCATGAGTCCTCCAACAAAACAATCAAGGTTCCTGAAGAACAATTTGGATGTTGTAATACCTTGGGGCCAGAGCCGAGACAAGTATTCCTTTTTAATTCTTGTTTTTTTCTGAAACCACTGGAATTGTTTTGCTCATTAAACATTAAAGCGGCAGAACAGAATGAAAGCACAATGTGCGCCTGTGGTCCCGCATCAAAACACAACTTAATAGTCTAGACACACAGCCAGTATTGGACTCATTGCTGACACACATTACCCATCACTCTTTACTCATTTCAAAAGTAATAATATAACTGCACTTATTGCCCTTCAAACTTATCTTCAAAAATTGGGGAAGTGAATTACTTCTCCCGTGTGCTTCTGTGTGAGTGATCTGAGTAATCAAATAGCACAGCACAGCAGGCTGGGTAACAGCTGTGCAGTTAGAGGCGCTTAGCTAATTTTTCTCTGTAGCGAATAACTTTTGTTGTCTGTTTTCTGGCTGTCCTTTTAAGTCAGAAGATCTGAGATTTCATGTTATTTGCAGTGGAAAGATTTCTTGTACCAGCACACAATTTACAACTGACAACAATGTTCTTGTCACCGTTTCACTCGATAACATCAAAGTAGTGAGAATGCTTGAGTGAACTTTCTGCTATTTGCATCAAGACTATCTTAGTGTGTTTTGATGTCAACTGAGAGGAGAACTCATTATGATGAAAACAATACAGGGGATGTAGCTCGGATATAGTTTTTGGATAATTCAGCATTCAAACTGATATTTAGAGGACACACACACACACACACACACACACACACACACACACACACACACACACACACACACACACACACACACAGTCTTACTTATGTCACTTTTGGGGTATTTACATAGACTTACATTCATTTCCTGGAGACTTACCCTAACCATAACCATAACCACTACTTGCCTAACCTAACCCTTACCCTAACCTTAACCTAACCCTAACCTTAACCACTGACCCAAAAATCAGCTTTTTACCAATTGGGGACACGGCTTTTGTCCCCAATTGCACAAGCCGTCCCCAATCAACTGGTCTTAAGTCTGGTGTGTGTCCCTGAAAGTGACTTAAGTCATACCCACACACACACACACACACACACACACACACACACACACACACACACACACCTGTATTGGAAGTGAAAGCGGTTTTCGGGGGGTCTCTTCTCACAGATCCTGGATGCAGAGGCTCATTCAGCTTCTGAAGGAGAATCACTTCTGTCTTATCTCCAAAGATGCTCGACCTGACAGACACACACAAAATGGAAAAAATATTATATTCAGCCAGATCCAGAGAAAAGCCTTTGCACAAATGTGCCAGCAATGCTGGTGAATCCTTTGCATTTCATAAAATTATGCTGAGAAATCTTTCAGATTTCAGTTCAGAACTTACAGATCAGCCATTTCACTTTCATCTGCCTGGGGAAAGAAGTTCTGCCCATCTGCCAGGATGTGCTTGATCAGATCCTCATCTGTGAGAGAAGAAGAACTTGACTTCAGTCTGGACTTGAGTGTTACCGTTTGACATGGACAGTATCAATACAGAGTAATACTGGACTGTGTAATGTATTAATGTACTAATTAAATGACCTACCTGCACAATAGTTTGTGCAAGCCAACTGCTGGTTTTAACATGTGATCTATGTGACAATATCTGATCAGTACAGTCTTACAGCTTTGTGTACCTGAAGAGGTGAAATATTTGTTGCGCTGGCCAGTCCCTTCCTCGTCGTCGGGGTTAAAGGTCATGTCGACACCTAGATGCCTGCTCCCCTGACCCCTCTTCAGCCTAGGCAGCCCTGCCCCAAGCCCCGCCCCTCCCACCACAGACACATCGCTCAGCAGCTCCGGCCAATCCTGGTCCTCCGTGTCCTCCTGCTCAGCCATGCCCAACTCTCAACACTGCAAAGGTGTGAAAGATTTCAGCAAATGACTCAAATAAATGAATTAATGCACAGAAAATGTATATTTATGACAGAACAAATCTATATTTACACAAACACTGAGTTGTTCCATATTTCTCTCCCAACCCCAACTTTTCTTCTTTGTCTCTCCCCCATATTTTCACTTTTCTCTTTATTTCTTTATACTTCTTATCCTCCCCCTCTCTCTCTCTTCTCCCCTCTTCCTCTGACAGCTGAAAATTTTATGTGTAACTTAAAACTATTGCCATGGCAACAGAGTAACTCACCTTTTGGTTGACGGAGTGGGCAAATCCACATTGGTCTCTTCTGAGTTGGTCTGAGAGAGAGAGAGAGAGAGAGAGAGAGAGAGAGAAAGAGAGAGAGAGAGAGAGAGAGAGAGTGAGAGAGAGAGAGAGAGTGTGTGTGTGAGAGAGAGAGAGAGAGAGAAGAGAGAGAGGAGAGAGAGAGAGAGAGAGAGAGAGAGAGAGAGAGAGAGGAGAGAGAGAGAGAGAGAGAGAGAGAGAGAGAGAGAGAGAGAGAGATACAGACATAGACTAATTAGCTCACCAGGGCAAAGCATTACATTTTTTCTACACGCTGCCTCACTGCACTGTTCCTTTCTTTTCTTAAACATGCCATAAAACTCTGTACCTAATTTAGCACTCAAAAGGTCACAAAAATCATGGAGCTCATTTTACTTTCATATTAATTCCATGGATAAGGAAACAAAAAAAGTGTAAATTAAGACGACTATGAGCGGTAAACCAATTTGATTAAATGCCAGTCGACATTTCCCATGTGACAATACCTCGCCATTGTAAAAGAGGAAGGAACTTCCTGCCATGGAGTTGTCCAGAAAGTCATCAATCTCCACCGACTCCTGGTCCACCTGTGGGGGCACCTGCTCCACGGACACACACTAGTGTACACACACACACACACACACACACACACACACAGATGTCAGGTTCATGTACGGCCTATGTGAGGCACTGAAACCTTGATCATGTGTTTGTTTGTTGCTTGTGCCTGTTACCTTGCTGCGGCTCATTCTGAAGAGTGTGAAGACGAGCAGGTAGAGAGGGTAGACCAGCAGACAGCTGACCAGACCTGCTGCCACTGTCTCTCCACTCAGTGATGAAAGCCTAGACACAGCCCTTGGGCTGCAGCACAGGACGGCATTAAAATACAGAAAGAACCACCAGGATTGGTAACTTGGACAGTCATAAACGCAGCTGGACAGAAACAGACAGAAACAGACAAACACGCTCCTGTACCTGTATCTCCTGTCCACCACAGTGCTGTACCACAGTGTGTTGGCCATCAGACAGAGCTGAAGTAACACGGCACAGCATGTTGCCCTCTGTAGCCGGGTAAAGGGACTGCGGGTGGGCCTTTCCCATAGCGACAGCCACAGGTGACTCTCACACACCGCCCTCTGCAGCTCACACACCAGGAGGCGGGGCAACCGGCGAAGCACGGCCTCTTCTGCAGTGCGCAGGAAACATGAAGTAAGGCGTTAGAGAGGGCAGGCACCGACCAACACTGGATGTTTACAACCTGAATTGGACATTTACATTGTCCACAGTTTCTTACCTGAGGCCTCCACCTCAATCTCCACCCGTCCATCAGTCTTCTCGTTGTCTACTGACAGCCACTCCTCAACCAGGAAGTAGTAGCTGCTTCCTGTCTGCAGGTCTTTGACCAAGATGTACTGCAGCATCCATGCTGGGGACAGACCTGAGGGTGGGGGTGCATAGAGCTAGTAAGTTCTGTACTATAGTAGTTGTAACAAATAATGGGTAGCAATAGTTACTTTACTAAGTTTACGTTTCTAAGTGCTAGTAACTACAAACTGGTGTGTGTGTGTATACCCTTGTTGTCATGCCAAATTCGTAGTTTCCACACGCTGCCCAGGCTGGTATCGGTGGCAATATGGAAAATGTCAAGGGCATTGCGCACGAAAGCTCCTCTGCTGTCTAGGTGGCGGTGTCCACTGCGGCTCTCGCGCCCGTACAAACTGATTCCCACATGAGCCGTGGTGCCTGGAGGGAGAGGGGTCAGAGAAACACTCACTATAAATCATCAAGTATCGACAATATCCATCAACTTTTGAACTCGGCACAACCTGTTTTAAAAACCCTCTTCCCATCAAGTCTTTTGTTTGTGGTGTATTTACATAGTTAATTCTACCAGGCGCCTACTGACCCATTAACCAACACCTAACCTGCTGTCTCACAATGACACTCCCCCTTGGCAATGTGACCTGAACTCACCTGCCCCTCGGCTCCAGCCAGTCTTGACCTGGACCTCGTACTTGAAGAGTCCATCTCGGCCACAGAGCGGAACCACACCCGCCCGGCGCAGATCCAACTGGTCCAACTTGTGTAAAATGGCCGCAGCCACAGCATAGCATAGCAAACCCAACACACACACCAACAGCACGACCAGGCTTGGGGCACCAGAACGCTCCTGAGGGAGAGAAGGGGAATGGTTAGATGGTGTGTGTCTGTGTTTGTGTGTGAATAAAAACCTTACCCCATAACACTTGCAAACAGTGTGTGTGTGTGTGTGTGGGGGGGGGGGGGGGGGGGGGCATAAGCAGTTGAGTGAGTGTTTCATTGTGGCACTGACTGGCACTATGAAGCTGACGGAGTCGGCTGGTACAAACAGGTCTGCGGCGAAGGCTGTGAGGTGCCTGGTGCGGCAGACCGCTCTGCTCGCATTGGTCTCTGCCAGCGGCACCATGCCATCTGTCCGCCACTGCTTCTCACTCTCACTGAAGTACTGGCACAGAGAGGCAAACACCCCGACTTCCAAGCGCACACCCACAGACTGGGAGGCGGGGCTACAGGCCGAGGTCACGTTGATGAAGTAGTCCAGCGTGGTGTCGTAGGACCTGTGGAAGACCGGACAGAGGTTACACTTTTGATTGTTACTATGAGACCGATGAACTCATTGCTGTAGTGATCAGTGTTGCCCTTGTTACTGGAAAAAAGCAATAAATTAGACATTACTCTTTACTTTTATTAAAAGTAATCAATTACTTTACTTATTACTTCTAGAGAAAAACTTACACTACTTGTTTCATTATTTTTGCGGTGCACTCTAAACCGATTGTGCTAGGCTTACTTGTGTTGGGCCAATAAATATTGTAGACCTAAGCCCACATGACCAGCAGTAATCTAAATAATGACAGACATTCTGGCTTTCTGGATCATATTTACCACTTTGTTGGCTTGTTCATGTGCACTCTACTCTGATATTTCTGACATGACTGAAAGGCAGGATGTCGAGGGAAATCTTTCTGTAGATATTAGACCAATAAAGAGGATAAAAAGGCTGAAGAATGTCATGCAAGTAAGGACCGATCTGTTAGATCTGTAACAAACAATGACAACAAATTCTGAACTTTCTCCTCGCATATTTAGTATACATCATATTACATTGCGATGGATGAAAGTGGCACTTACTCAGGGGACAGGAAGAAGGTGTATTTCCTGTGGTCAAGATCCCGCCCCCTGGTCATACTGAGTGTGATGCGTTTCCTCTCTGTGCAGTTGAACTCATTGGGTTGTTCGTGGGAATGGAGGTAGGCTGTGATGTACGGCTCCTCCTCTTCCTCTCCTCTTTTATCCCTCTCTAAGTTGTCTGGAGGAGGAAAGGGGAAAAAGACAGAGTAGAAATTCTGTTTATTTATATAGGTTTTAGAGAGGATAAGACAAATTTTATTGATCCCTGTGGGGAAACTGGGTTAAGAAAATAAAAATAGATATGTAAAACTATGCAGGGAACAGCATGCTATATCACCAAATGACCAAATCAGAATGCAGTGCTATTCATTAATGGTGAATCTGGTGATGAGGGTGAGAGTTTACCCTGCAGAGCGGTGAAGTTGAGCTGGACAAACAGCCCAGCCTGCCGGTTGCTGTTCCTGGTGCTGACCCTGACGACGACAGAGTCACAGTGGCTGATGTTAACGGCCCCGGCCGTGGGGACCCCTCCCGTCCCGGACCCCTCGGGACCCACTTCTCCAGCCCCACCGGCGCTCCCGTTGTTAATCGCGACGGTGATGGCTTGACTGTCGTCCAGCCCGGCGATCGGGATCTGAGTGCCGTTCTCTGTACGGAATTCCATGGACGCCACTTCGGTGGAGACGGTGTAGTTGGCCACATAGTTGAAGGGGAACGGGTTTGGCTCCACCTGGGGGGAGAGAGAGAGGGAGGGAGGGAAAATCATCAGAGGGAGAGCAGTGTGCGGAAGACAGACAGATTAGATGTGATAGAATTGTGTCTGGTGGGTAATGACAAAAAAGGAAAAAAGTAGAGACCACATCCCCTCATTTGTCAGGTATGTGTTTGTGTGTGTGTGTGTCTGATAAGAGACTGTGGGGCCAGGAGCTTTTATTCAATCACTCTGACCGACAGGCTCTTTAACAGGCATCAACAGAGAAAGCTCAAAAGGCAGCTACGCCAGATGTTTCCCACCGTACCTGAAACAGCAGCTGCATGATACTGTTTCCTGAAGCAGCTCGGCCCAGACTGCTGTTGAAAGCTCTGGGGATGGAGAACCGCTGGCACTCTACAATATAGCAAAGAATAGAATAGAATAGAATAGAATAGAAGAGAAGAGAAGAGATTAAATTCAGGGTTCTTACACCTTTTCCAAAGTCATATTCAAGCACTTTTCAAGGTAATATCTGGTTTAAAGGTTTAAAGGTTTGGAGCTGTAACCAATCAGTTGGTGAAAATACGTCTCACGAAATAAAATAAGTGCTAATATGATGATTGGGGTGATCTCAGGTTGGGCTGGAGCTGCATTACGAACGAGGGGAGAGGGATTTAAAAAGTGTCTATGACAGTGTTAAAAAAAATTGAACATTATAGGCATCATAAAAGTAAACTTTATGGCAGAACAGTTGTATTGGATTGTAGTATAGTAGTAAGAGATGATGACAGGACAACAAGGGGGGAAATGAAGTGGAGTCTGTAACTTAGTACCGTTAACATTATTAGCTATGTCATTTAAAGGTAATGTTAGCTGTTACGTTGCATATTCCATAAATGAATTGACATGCAATACTAGTAGTACCACATTGTAGACTCTCTCGAGGATTTGGTCCTCGTTTCAACCATGATTTGTATTTTTCGTTTTCAAGCATTGAAACTCATTAAAACGGCAACCTCCCAGCATGTCGTCCATTAGCCTGTGTGAAAGGCAAAAGCAATTAGGCTCTCTCTCTCCGACTTAGTTTATTTCTTTATCTAAAAATCAAACTATTCAGTCAGATAGCGATTTATTATGAAAGTAATGTAATTAATGTTACAATTCAAGCAGTTTCAAGCACTTTATTCAAAATCCAAGCACTTTTCAAACCTTGAAAACACCACATTAAAATTCAAGTGTTTTCAAGGATTTCGAGCACCCGTAGGAACCCTGTAAATTAAAACACCAATGTCAACTGTTATAATTCATGTATATTTTTCCCCACACAGTATAAAACTTGAAGGCACTCAGCAGAAAACCTCTGCAAACAGTGGACAGTTCTCCAACTTGCAAAGCTGCAGCCTCCGTGACGGATTACGTTTGTTTATCATTTGTCTTCCGGGTTTAATTTTCGACAAAACAGCATGTGAATGCAACGCTGTTTAGCAGCTGATACGGATGTCGGACTTTCCCACCAGCACATGAGTTATTAGTTACGGCTAAAAAACGCTACTAATCGTCTCCCTAATTGTCTACTGGCAGAAATCCCAGATCCAGATAATCACAAGTAATATTCCATGACATTTTCATATAAATAAATACATTTTGCTACTCTCGATTGCTGCTTGATATAATGCAATAGTGATTCAACCTATATTCAGTTCATGAAAGCATTTACATTTGCTTTTCTGAACCCCCGGTGTCGGTGTCATGATAAAAATCCTCTGGTGCACAGGAAGTGGTGCGTTATAAGTTTCCAGCAGCAGCAACAGCATTTGTGTGGAATAAATAGAAGAATAAGAGTAAGTAAAGCATACATACCATCCTTTAAATTCACATACATACCATACAACATACATACCAACATACATTCCACATACACATATATGCACACACAGACCCACCTGGGCTGTTGTTGCCATGGTAGCAGAGCAGGCTCTGGGGGTCAGCCAGCTTCCCCGTGGCAGCGATCTCGGCTCCCCGCAGCACCAGCGGCTCCTCATTGAGCACGCGGGCGTGCATGAGGATCAGCATGAGCACAGAGGACAAGCTGTAGGCCTTGGCCGCCACGCGCAGAGGGTGTGGCTCCAGGGAGGAGGGGGAGGGGTCTAAGGGGGCACCTCCTTGATCCTCACCAGAGGAGGATGAGAAGGAGGAGGAGGACGAGGGGGACTCCAGGTAGGGGGGCTGGAGGTAAGCCTGGGAGGCCGACTGGCTGACCTGGTGGATCAGGTCACCTGGAGGGAGGAAGAGGAGGAAGATGAGGAGACAAGGTAGGTAGACGAGGAGGGATGAAGGGGAGAAGAAGAGAGGGGGAGAAAAGTTATAGTTGAGCGATGTTGTTCATTGCCCCAGCCTCCACCCAGTGTGTATGAAATCTATATGTGTTATGAGAACACATATAGATGTCCCAATCAAATTTTCCCTTTTCTGGCACTAGCTGGCCTTTGGCTGGTAGACATGATGACTCTCTGGAGGAGAAGTCAGCTGGACATGTCCATATCTGTCAAGTTTGCCCTGAAACTTGTCATCAGGTGATTATCAGGAAAAGTTAAATTAAGGTTGAACATCAGCTTTCTGGAGCGCATCAAGCGATAAACAAGAATGAATGATTGTGTTGTTGTTCCCCAATTGATATTACGGTTTACTTTCATCCATTTTTACCCTTGAGCAAGTTTTCTAATTTTGGGCAAAACAACAATACTGTGTTGAAGAAGATGAAAACATGCACATGCACTGACACGTTCACAGCAAATTGAAATTCTACTAGGTCTGGCACTTTTTGTTTTGCTTTCCTTACCCATGATGGTGAGGATGTTGTCAGCGATCTCAGTGGGAGTGACGGTTCCCTGCTTGGTGTCAGTCTGCAGAATCTCCAGCATGGACTCCAGCTTGTTCAGAGTGCTGTTCTGACACTCCTCACAGATGAACTCTCGACTCACCGCCTGCAACACACACACACACACACACACACACACACACACACACACACACACACACACACACACACACATACACACACACATACACACACCTTATGGAATACTGTCATTTGCTTGCTTGTCTGTTTCCTTCTTTTCTTCTCCAGTCCTTCCTTCCTGTGTTTATTTGTTTGTTCTGTTCTTTCTATCTTTTCCTTTCCTTCCCACCTTCCCTCCCTCCCTCTCACCCTGCTCACCGTGCACTGTGCCAGAGCAGCGGAGGTCTGCTGGATGTCATTAACAGTGTTCAGGTCCAGCGCAGTCAGGGCTCTGGTGATGTCACTGCGGACGCTGACCCGGTAACGCCGCTCATCAAAGGACACCACCGCCGACTGCTCATACTGGAGGAGAGAATTTCACATATGAATATATAGTTACAAACACATACTTCCATGGACACAAACAAAATGATGCACACACACACATCATAAGTTTCAAAAGGATTTATCAAGAGTGTGCGAAGAGTGTGTGAAGCTGTTTGCTGAAACGCCAATGATCAAATAAATATCACAAACTGGAAAGAACACTGTGCAACTATTTTCATATTCTTTGCAGAGATGGCAGAGTTTAAAAAATAAGAACTCCATGCCACAGCTGCTGTGGAAAACACCATGTATTTAGCACTGATTGATCTTTCAATTATTAGACCATCAGATTAAGAATTATTAGACCATCAGATTAAGATTGAAAGGTTTTATAAAGATGGAGGAATACCTCAAGGAAATGAGTGACACATCTGTCCAAGTCAAATGATACATAGATTATGTATGGACAGTATCTACCGATGTAAAAATGTATTCAGTGGATGGACGGATGCATAATGCATGTTGGGGGGCTGGACAGACAGGCCTTTCCTACCTCATTCAGAACTGTAATGAGAGCCAGCGATAACTCTCTGACCCTCTGAGAGTCTCCCTGTTTCAGCAGCTCTCTGAGTTTGCTGCCTGTCAGCTCAGCCAGCCAATGGGGAAGGCTGCTGTAACCAGGGGGCGGGTCCGGCAGCACCACCTCGATGGACCTGGACACACACAGGCGCAAAAAATAGTGTTACTGAATGTAGTGATGCTAACTTTCACACATTTGTGTGGACGTGTGCACATATGGGTGAGAATGCTGTTGTTACGTACGTGTTTGCATGTGTGTAGGGCTGCAACCAGAGATTATTTTCATTATTGATTAATCAATTCATAAAATATCAAAAATAATGACAAATGCCCATCACATTACCAGAGCCCAAAGTGATACTTAAAATTACTTACTTAGTCTGACCAGAAGCCAAAGTAGCCTATTAATTTTATAGTATGAAGGGTAACCTGCAAATGTTTGGCATTTTCACTTGATAAATGACTAAAACGATTAATTGATTATCAAAATTATAATTGATCAATTTTCTGTCAATCAATTAATCGGCCCATGTGAGTATATGGGAGGCAGGGTGGCCTAGCAGTTAGAGAGACCATCCTGTAATTGGAAAGTCTCAGGTTTGATCCTTGCCACGGCTAATGAGCCAATCAATATTCTGTTGAAATGTCCTTAAGAACTGAACTCCTGCTTGCTCACTCATTATAAGTCACGCTGGATTAGAGCAACAGTTAAATAATCACAAAGTGATACTTTGTTGACCCTGTAGTGAAATTCCCCTTTGGCTTTTTCCCTCCACAAGAAGGTCAGAGGATCAGCAACAGAACAGCGACCCTGGAGCTAGCCTGGGGCGTGAAACAATGGGCCGCCCTACCACCTGTACTTGCCTAAAATGTAAGCAAAATAAGTGTAGTTACTTGTTGAGAGCGGTGATGGCGGCTCCCTGGTGGTCCTCCACAGTGATGGACACAGCCACGCGGTTGCGGGCTGAGCTGAACCCGGGGGGCAGGAAGGCTGAGTGCTCCGGACTGCTGCCTTTGTACACGCAGAAGTCCTCGCAGAGGTCTTCTCTGCAGCGTGTCACCAGCAGGCTGTAGAGCAGAGGCGTCCCCGAGACCCCCATATCACTGTAGCCTTGAGGGTGAAGGGGGGGGGGAGGGAGACAAGAACAGATGGTGATGGAGGGAATATGTGATGAGGAGTGAGAGAGAGAGAGAGAAATGTGAGCAGCTGCACGGTCTCCTGTGAAGCCAAATCTCAAACACAGCTAATGAGACGAGACAGTTTTGGCATATGAAACCAGAAATGGGAATAGAGAGGGAAATGATATCATATCTGACAGACCGACACCATTAGATAGTTCTAACTATGAGAGAGAGAGAGAGAGAGAGAGAGAGAGAGAGAGAGAGAGAGAGAGAGAGAGAGAGAGAGAGAGAGAGAGAGAGAGAGAGAGAGAGAGAGAGAGCACACCTTCCCTGCCTCCCTACCTGAGCAGTTGAAGTGAACGTGGTCCAGCAGCGTGCGTATCCTCCATCCTTCCCCGTCTCCGTCCCCGTACTCCCCTCCTCCCCCCTCCCCTCCTCTCAGGTGGCACTCCCCACCGGCCGGGGGCATGTTGGGGTACAGCGTGATGGAGGCGGCGCCTTCGCCGTCCAGGTTACCGTCGGTTACGTGCAGGGTGAAGACGTAGGAGTCGCCGTGGCGCAAGACCCCCTGCCGCAGAACCAGGTTCATGCCGTCACTTCCTGTGGTGGTGGAGGAGGAGTCCAGGACCAGAGTCTCGTTACCCAGCGTCATGGCAGTCCAGCGCTGAGAGAGAGAGAGAGAGAGAGAGAGAGAGAGAGAAAGAGAGAGAGAGAGAGAGAGAGAGAGAGAGACAGACAGACAGACAGACAGACAGACAGACAGACAGACAGAGAGAGAGAGAGAGAGAGAGAGAGAGATACTGTTAGAAATAGGAAGCATGGAGGGAAGCAAGCATAGCAGGGATGGTATCTGGTGTGAGAGTAAATGATTTAGAGGCTACCAGAATGTGAAACAGGGTGAGGAGGGTTACTTTCAAAATGTCAAAAATCTGTTATTCAAGTCTCCAGTGTATCACTCAAACTCAGTAACATGAATGCATGACTTCCAGTTCCTATTGGGTAACTAAAAATTAGGGCTGTCAACGTTAACACGTTAACGGGCTTTCTAGGTACCCGTGGTTGTATAAACAAGCTGAGTCAGCTAAGCCGGGGAAATATGATGCAGAAAGGCAGACTGTTCAGTGGAAGACTGAACGAAACATGCCGGTGTTCAAAGCGCCAGACAACAGTCAGACTATAATCCAAGAATGGGCAAATTGATTTTTTTATTTTGTTTCATTTATGGGCATAGAGACCCATAAATGAAACAAAAATAAAAAAAAACAGTGTGTTGTGTTTTTTTTTTTTAATGTTGTTTTAACATGCAATTAAATATGAGATTAATCACAATTAATTAATCATGATAAAAAATACTCATTTGACAGTCTTTCTATAAATGCAAATATCTAACTTAATATCTAACTGTAATGGATCACAGTTACAAATTTCTAGAATCAAATGTAAACCAATTATGGACAATCTGTAATTCTCCAACCCCGATGTTGTTGTTTTTTTTTTTTGCTGTGTAGGAGGCTATGAAAAAAAAAAGGTTAGATGGATAAGGGATGAGAGTGACACACGTGTCAAGGACAAAATTTCTTATGAGGAATAACATTGCGATTCCATACAGGCTTCACAATGAACTCAGGGGGCAGCAGGGAGGCCAAGTGGTTAAGGTGGTTGTCCTGTAACCAGAGGGTCACTGGTTCAAGCCTCAGTGTGTCCAAGTTGAGTCTCTAATTGCTGGAGGGGTGCCGCTCCTGCCTTGACCCTGTGCTGTGACCCTTCTAGTATATGTGAGAGTTACATACGCAGGCAGGCATATCCAAAGTCCATACTACCTCTGTGTAGTATGGAAGCTAAAGTGTAGTACAACATAAAAAAAAAACATCTGAGCACAATCAGCTGGTATGTGCAGTTTGAGGCCCAGTGACTCAACAAGTATTTTGTCTTTAAAATTGTTTCCCTGTGCTAGTAAGAACATAACATATTCTCTCTGGCTCCGCTTCCACGATGACCTCATTCACACACCCACGCACTGCTCTGTCATTTGCCTGCATGAAAAAAAAAAAAAAAAAATCCCAGGGAAAGTCTGAATAAGGGAGAGAGAGGTGGAGCAGCAGAAGAAAGAAGGCAAGAATCTCGAAATTTTGACTTCACTGTCGCTTCTGTGGTACAATGACCTCATTTCGCTGAGACTGGGAAAGTATGATTTAGTCGGTTTGTGTGCTTGTGCTTCTGTGTGAGTTTGTCTGTGTGTGTATGTGTGTGTGTGTGTGTGTGTGTGTGTGTGTGTGTGTGTGTGTGTGTGTCTCTGTGTCTGTCTGTGTTTACCCCACGGTGGAAGTCCTGGCAGTTGGTGCAGGTTCCTCTGAGATAGACGTAGGAGTTCTGGCTGACCTCGTAGATGGACTGGGCCTTACAGGACACACACTCCAGATACACCATGGGAATATGGCCACTCTGGACGAGCACCTGGCACACACACACACACAGATCCAACGTAGACATTTAGTGATTTAGGCAGTGGATGGGATGCAACCACTCAAGAGGTAGATTATGATTATTAGTCCAGTAGACAGAGAACTAACTTCCCAACCACTTAAAAACACATTACTGTCCTTAGCTAACATTTATCCCCCAGTTTCTCTTTCACTCTCTTTCTTTTGTCTTTCTTCTATTTGTCACACACACACACACACACACACACACACACACACACATGTAACACATGTACACACTAATATGCACACATATGTATAGCACATACTGTATGTCTTATGATGCGTTATGTATGTCTCTATCCTTATATTCTCTATTTCTTGCTCCACCCTTTTACTATTTGCAGCTGCAATGACCCACTTTCCCAATCAAGATCTTCGACATTTCATCTTATTATATTGATCTGTCAAAATATTTCGCCATCAGCAGATTATTGCTCCAACTGTTATCCGAGGAGTTAATGCTCTGATTATTGCATCAGACACACCAAGTTAAAAAACTTTGGAGATGGAAAGGGAGAAGATTGGAAATTGTTGAAGAAGGGGTGGGGGGTCATGAAGTAAAGAGGCTGGATATTGTGAATAATTTATGTGAGATTTGTTATTGTGTCATAAACTGAGTGCATCTTCATGTTTGGTCTGAGCAACAGTTTAATAATCATTAATAAGAGATATCAGTTCTACAAAAACTTCCATTCTGGTGAAACAAGTTCTTAATGAATCCACACCCACTCCGAGAGAGAGAGAGAGAGAGAGAGAGAGAGAGAGAGAGAGAGAGAGAGAGAGATAGAGAGAGACAGAGAGAGAGAGAGAGAGAGAATTGCGCAAAAAAAAGTTTAACTTTGGTGAGAAACATTCTTAATGAATCAACACTCAACACTCCATCTCCCTCCCTCTGGCATTTCACTTTCACTTTCTTTCTAAAAATTTGACTTTCATGTTAAAAAAAAATGGGGGAGAGAGAGAAAGAAACAGAAACAGACAGGCAGATAGACAGTTAGATAGATAGATAGATAGATAGATAGACAAGGTTTCCAGGCTTGAAAGTGTGTGTGCCTGTGTGAGCAGCCATGTGCATAAGGATGTGCGTACTTACAGTCTGTGTGGTGGACTCCGGTGCCATGCTGTCTTTGCCGACAGTCAGTTTGAAAGTGTATTCAACGTCGGCCTCCAGCTCGGCGCCAGAGATGCCCAGCACCGGCCCGCTGGAGCCCAGGCCAAAGTTCAGGCTGGAGCAGTGGGCCGCACCCTGGAAGCAGAGACAACATGAGGGAGATGGAAGAGAGGGAAAGTGAGGGAGAAACTGGGGGCGAGAATTGCAATAGCGTTTTGTTTACGAAACCAGTTACTTCTACATACAATACGAATATGGAGGTAGCAAAGAGGAAGGGTCCGGCAAGGAATAGCATTACTGATCTTCAGAGAAAAGCAAAATAAGTCAAAAACAGTGTTAAAGTGCATGTTTTTGTATTTAGAGTGTGTTATAAAAAAAACCTCAAGTCTATCATCTCCTCCACACTGAAGCCAACAGTAATTGTGTCCAAGGTGAGGACAGTGGCCATGGAGATTTGATCAATTGTATTGCTGTCAACTCCTCTCCATCTGTTTTGTTATGAGTCCTTCAACCACAGCGCACAGTTTTTCTCTTTTTATATATGTTCTTTTCTCACTCCAGCTTCTGTCCCTACCTCACAGCTGCAGCCCATGTTTGATAGACATTTCCCATTTAATCCCGCAGGCACATGGATGCTGCGTTAACTCGGCTCGTCAGTCATGTCCTCAGTCTTTACAGTGTCCTTTGAAACGCCTTCACCTCTATGTGGCCTCCCCGCAAGCTGGGTAACCTTGCTTCTAACTCTATGCAGCGCTGGACAGCTGTGTGTGTATGTGTGTGTGTGTGTGTGTGTGTTTAATTGGGCAGGGTGGGGGAACAAAGCACCAGCTGTGGAATGCTGAGTTTATCTCTAAACAGTTACATAACCCTTTAGATGCCTGTCTGTCTGTCTGTCTGCCTGCACACACACACACACACACACACACACACACACACCCTCCTGCTGCACACACCCATCCCACTGGGCCCTGTAGTGGTGTTTTGCTGCACAGGCGGAATCTGTTTCTGCCCAGCCAAGGAAGAAATTTACACTCATACACACGTGCACATACAGACACACATACACGTACATTCATATAACAGACACACTCACAAATTATCCCAAACCAAATTGCTGCCAAGCCTCACTGAAGGCAATTACAAATACTCGGTACCAGATGACCATTGCATAATTTTTCACTAAGAGTCTCATTTGCAGAATCTATTCCATCCTCGAAACTTCTACAAATTCACCATTAAAAAGCACCGCTAAAATGCCTGAGAGTGCATTTTGATTGGACAATTTGAATCTCTTTTATTTCAATAAGGCTCAAGTCGGCTATGTGGCATACAGAAACAGAGAGAGCGAGAGAGACAGACAAAGAGGGGGGAGAGAAAGACACACACACACAGAGAGAGAGAGAGAGAGAGAGAGAGAGAGAGAGAGAGAGGAACCCATCTTGAAAAGCCCACTGTAACCACAAAGAAAGAGAAAAAGTAGAATGGCAGAGAAGGGAAAACAGCTAAAACTTAAATGGCATTTACCAGCCAATACACAGTTTGGCACCAACAGTTTTTCTTTTTCACTTGGAACATTTTAATGGTGGCACAGTGGCTTTTAAAGAGCCGAGTCCTATTTCAATAACAGACATAGCATGGCGGACCATAACTGAGGGTGAGGGAGGGAGAGAGAGATTGGAGAGAAAGAGAAAGAGAGAGAGAGAAAGAGAGACATTATTTCCCAGATGGGATCCCAGAGATAGCATTCCTTCTATCCACCCGGGCTGCCGCAGATGGCTCAGTCAATTAGTGCAACACCACAGCAACTCTGTTGTGCTCTGCTCTGCTGTAGTCTTAGGGCACTAGTCACTAAAAAATAGCCACTAGTAATACTTTGTTACTATCTAGTGACTAATAGTTCTTACTAGTAATTTTAAGTGACTGATATCAACTATTCTCATTTAGATATCAAGATGTAATTTAAATATCTACAACATATTATTATGTATTTTAAGTAGTTTTTCATCACTCACTAGTCACTACTTTAATTAGCACTGGTCTCTAATCCAATTCTGCTAGTTATTATTACTACTACCAGTACGCATTTACTAAAGACTAGTTGCTATTCCACTCTTCACTACTGAGAACTCCATTGTTAACAGTTGCTATTGAATAAGGACTAGAAGTTTTTCAATAATGTAACAATATTCCATTTTATACAGTCAACATTTTCAGTTTGACTGGTAAAACCTACAACTGTATGATCAACATCTAGTTTTAATCAGTCATCAAATGCTTAAAAAAAATATTTAAAAAAATATGATAAGTAATAACAAAAATAATGATGTTCATTTGGAATAAAAACAATAAGTTATCAGAATATTACTAATCACTATTTAATAGCAGCTGGTAACAACAGAACTATAAATATAGAAATAGTTTCTGGTAACTAAAGGATAATAACTAGTAGAATTACATTATAGACTAGTACTAATTAAATGAAATTAAAAGTTGATATTTAAAACGTACAGCCTCATAGGATTAAATTAAAAGACTGCTTAGTATTTTACCAGTAAGAACTGACTAGCGAAATTTTGATTAGTCACTAGTAACTATAAAACAAGTATTAGCATTTATTAACTTGTTTCTAGTAAAAAGAGAAAAGTGACGTAAAAGCCAAACTAGTCACTGGTACCTCTTAAATTACAGTAGATCTAGTATCTATTATATAGCAAGTAGTAAGTAATTAAAATGACCAGTGACTAAAAAAGTAGTACTAGTGGCAAATTTTTACTGACCTTTTTAGGGAATAAATGATAAAATGACGTGCCATAATTTACAACCTGAATGCAAAAAAAAGCTTTTGATTTCTTGCTGAAGACCTGTACTTCTTAACAGGCTCTATCTAACCTATCAGGAACAAGACAGGGGTGTACGCTTCCACCGAGTCACTATCAGATACAGTTTCAACAGAAAATGAAGATCCATATAATCCAACAGTATTTCATGACAAAGCCAGCATTGGGATGGTTATAGCTGACTGAATATTTGAATTATGAAGTTAGCAATTCTTTGTTTTGGGGTGATTTGGTTGCCATGTGCGCCCTTACCTTGGAGGTGCTCTGGCACTCCCAGCGGTAGTAGAGTAGTGACTGGCTCTCTGGGTCCATGTTGGGGTCATAGGACTGCTCCGCACTGAGCTGCAGGTCCTGGGTCCTCGACCACACCCTGTAGTTACCCCCCTCAATGATGGGCACCAGCCTGACAAGGAAAATGAAAAGGTATCACATTAAACACAAAAACAAAATATAAAGAATAGAAAGATAAAATAGTGACATTTTTAAATGTTTTATTCACTTAATCCTAACCAGTTGTTAGCTTGTTGGCCTATGTATCAGCACAGTTACAGTAGTGAAAAAAGTAAAAGTTTACATAAAAGTTAACATAAAAGTTTAGACACTGTAATCTATCATAGTTATACATTAAACTCTCAAGACAAGGAACAGAGGAAAATTTCTCTGATGGTTTTAAAAATAAGAGGAATAATGTTAAACATTACTTCTATAACACTCCTCAAAACAAAGTTACAAAGTGTTGTACATGATATAAAAACATTGGTGCAAAAGAAATATTAGGAGTTAAAAACAAAAGGGAGAAAAGTGTAACCTGCAGCTCAGCGGAAAAGGATCAGTGCCAATACTCAATGTTCCTAGTGTTTCTCCACTAACCTGGCAGCCATTACACTGAGTTGCAGACAGGCGGCCTTCCTTAGCGGCACACCTTGATATGACAGAGAGAACACCACGGTGTAGTTCCCTGCCGCCAGCGCCATCTTAGGCACAGACAGCTGCAATCTACGCATGTCCACTTCCGCCGGGAGGGGAATGGTAGAGACTGGCACGTTCTGAGAGGGCTGAGACAAAACCCCATAGTAGTCGGAGGCTATCTTGCGGTCTTGGTCATTGTTGCAGTCAGGCGTAGACAGGATCTGCCAGAGGTACTGCGCTCCGTAGCGATCGCAGCCTTTCAGGTCCACATTGGCCTCCACCAAGGTGGGCTGGGAACGCCAGATGGCCAGACGGGGAGCTTGGACCACCTGAACTTCTGGCTCCTCACACTCCAACACCCTGATGTTCACCTCCACCTGGGCCTGCACACTGCTCACCAGGTTACTGCAATTCACCTAGTAGGGAGAATAACAAGTTGGTGAGATGACGCACCAGATCCCAGTCGATGCTTTCACAAACAGCATGACAACTCGATTTATCTCATATTTTATGGATCAACAAGTATTTCATGGATTTACATATGGATCAACGTAGTTCGAAGAAACATACTTTGACCAGGTACTGTCCCGGGCGGCTGTACTCATAACCCACGGTTGTGGTGTTGGTGGGAAGTGGGGTAGATCCATCATCAAAGTCCCATAAGCACTCGACAGGATTAGATCTGGGTGTGATTGAGGCCATCAATGTCACTGTCTTATTGATGAAGGTGTCACGAGGCACTGCATCCAGCACAGCGGCGGTCAGGAGGTTCTGGACCAGGATGTGTTTGGTGATGTTCTGGCCGTGAAGTGCGTTGAAGGCCTTCAGATAGATGATCAATAAACCAGCCTCTTCTGGTGTGTAGGACACCTGTGCAATTTAATAAGACAAATCAAAATTTATGCACCTGAACAGCCTTTTACATGCTTACTGTATTAAGATGATGATAATAATAACAATAACAATAGGTGTAATATTTAAATGATCTGACCTCTTTGCCCATATGAGGTGCAGGGTGGACGTGGTGCAAATCAAATGTCCACAGAAAGTGAACAGGTTTTCCTGTTAGGATGTTGGCCACAAAGTTTCTCTTCACACCGACAGGGATGGCAGCTTCGCAGCAATCCAGGATGCTCAGTCCACGCACTGGCTCCATCACCTCAACATGGAGGTGGTGTCTCTTGGAGCTCACCTGGATTCCCACATTGGAACAAATGAAAAACATGTGTACCGTGTTTTAATTAACCATTTGCCATTCATAAGAGAAAAAAACTGAACAGCCAATAACATCTCTATTACTGTATATACTTTTATTTTAAATCTTTCCCCTTGGACTTTACCTGATTGAGAGCCGTGAGATTCACCATGTAGGTATCCACCCTGCTGAACCGGTGGACGTAGGTTTTGTTGACTTGAGGGATGACAGTGGCATCTCCACTGATGCTGAGGATCAGACGAACATCTGAGCCTGCTGTCATGGAAATGGTGAACTCCACCCCCTCACCGACTGCTACAATATTTTTACTGGCCCTCAACTCCAACCCCTGGATCTTTTCCTGAACAAAGAACTCTCTGGAAACCACTTGCCCACTTACATCATTGGTAGCATTCAGACTAATGATGGTTGTCTTCGGCTCAAGGAAAGTCAGAGAGGTTTTTCTTCCTATTTCTGTTCTACCCCCCAACAGCCACATCCACGTCACATTGGTTCCTGTCTGGACCTCCCCCTGGAGCGAGATATTGACTCCTGTTGCCACGTAATTCTGCTCTGTCACATTGGTAGCTGTGAACCTCAGCCCAGAAATGACCTCCTGGACTCTGACAATCTTTGACACAACCTCTGAGCTGACCTCGTTGAAAACCTCCACGCTGACCAGCTTCTGGCCAGGACTGGTGAAGGTGTGGTTCACCCAGGGCTCGTTCCACTGCAGAGCATCCCCATTTACAGACCAGCGGTACTGCAGATTTGAGCCCTCCTTAGTCAGTACTGTCAGGTTAGTTGGGGCATTGACTGCAACCGGGTTGTCACTGATCCATAGATACACCCCCCCAACTGGGTCCAGGAACTGGATGGTTCTGTTGACAGACAGCTGGCCCAGGAGGTTGGCTGCACGGAGAAAGATGTCACATGGACCTGGTACAGAGAAATTGACATCCACAGTCTTCCCACTTAGGTTGAAGGCTGAGCTAATAGGGTCTACCTCTCTGATGAGGTTCCAAGTAAAGGACATGTTGGTTCCTTCCCTTAGTGCTGCCTGGAGGTGGAGAACGCGGTTTGTAGCAAAGCAGCAGCCCGCCAATCCAATGCTTCCGCCTCCTATTTCCTCATCTGCTAAAATCTGCAGCCCCTCAAGCTCGCGTTGCACAAAAAGGAAGATACTTGCTTGTGCAGTTCCTACATCGTTCTCTGCTGTCACAATGATGTTGAAGGTCGCTACAGAGCGAAAAGTGTAGAACATGGTGTGAGTCCCTGGAATTGAGGTGCAGCGGTCACACAAAATCCAGGAGAACCGGACACCATCACCCTCCTCCATCTGGGCCTCAAAGTGGACTGAGGCATTGAGAGGGACGTTCACCAGGCTGGCGTTGACCGCAAGCCCACGGATTGGTGCGAGCACGGCTACAGCTAAAACAGTGTGGTTCCTGCTAACCGTGTTAGCTGCTGTCAGTGTAATATTGTGGTTTCCTGAGACGTTGTAGGCATGGATGATATTCTGGCCTGTAAGAACTTTCCCGTCTCCAAAGTTCCAGGTGTAATTGACATGGGAGGCCAAGGAAGAGGTGGTGAAAAGGTATGGTTCCCGAAGGGTCAGGTTATTGGACCTAGTGCCGTTATGTTGAATAATAATTGGACCTATGGGCATCTGAACTTCAATCAGGACACTGGTGTTAATAGCGGAGATGTTATTGAAGACGGTGACAGTCACTATGTACTGACCTGGGGTTTTATAAGTAGTCACTTTATTCCCAGAATCATGGATCAGTACAGAGTCTTCCTCCGTGTCAAAGTCCCACAGGTAGCTGTAGTTAAACTCTGGCTCAGCTCTGGCATGGAATCGTATCTCCTCCCCCACACAGAAGTGTGTCTTTTCAAGGGTAAGGGTGACGTTGGCCACAGCTGGCTGCACACAAACCCAGTTGAAGTAGTTGACCTTGGTTGCCTTGTTGACCCCACTGGAAAGAAGCAGAGAGAGGTGGTAGTTCCCACTGGACCAGTAGGTGTGTGTGACCCTAGGAGTGCCATGGTGGGTCTCATTGGGGCTCCCATCCCCGAAGCTCCATTCATAAAGGTGAGCCGATGCGTTACCAGAAACCCAGGCCTGGAAGGAGACAGGGCTCCGTTCTTGGACACACCCAGACGGTTCCATCCTCACAACCTGGAAGACAAACACCTGGACAGGTAGGATGGTCCAGCCAGAGCTCACAGCATTGCTGGCAGTCACATTCACTGTGTAGTTGCCATCTTTGATGTAGGTATGCGACACCTGAGGCTCAGCTGTGGTGTAGTTGGTCCCATCGCCCATGGAGAATGTCCAGGTGATGTTATTGCCTGAAGCAAGGTGCGCCCACACTGTAGTGGAGCTGTTGAGCTCTGTAGGAGAGGAGCTCTCTGCTGTTAGATGTTCAATCTCCTCATACACGAGCATGTCAGCACAAGCCTCCATTGAACTGATAGTGTTGTTCACTGATACACAGACATTGAAGACTCCACTCTGTGCGTAGGTGTGCGGCACTTGCCTCTCGCGGCCCTGCAGCGGGGCAGAACCATCTCCAAAGTGCCAGGTGTAGTGGATGCCATAGGCTGAGGGCCAAGCGTGAGCCTCAAAAGCCGCTGATTTGCCAGCTAGGAGGAGTCGAGGCTGTGTCTCTATGTCAACACGATTGAGGATGCTGTAGATGTTCATGACGATGCGCTGGCTGATGTTCTCATAACGGTTGGACACTGACAGAAGCACTGTGTACACTCCTTAGAGGAAGAGGAAAGACAGGGAGAGGGAGGAGATAGACAGCAGAGACAGAAAATGAGGAGAAATAAGTCATATGTCACTATCTACCCTCAGGTCTATAACATTCTAATATTACATAAATCGCTGCAACATCAGGCTTTGGTGGCTGCTATTCCATTATTCATGATTGCACGCTAGTACTGCTGTGATGTATAGGGAGACAGGGATTAAGTTACCTGGCTGGGGGTAGACATAGGTGACGTTGTTGCTTAGGAGCACCTGATTGGGGGAGTCTGAGCAGAGGAGGGACGGGGCGTAGGGAGGCTTGTATTCAAACTCTTTATAACCTCCATCACCAAAAGACCATCTGCAGCATACAGAGACAATGGAAAATCATTAAAGGACTACCTTGAGAGGAATGGTGCTGGAATAGATGCATTGAAACCAGTATACATTTCCATCCACACACACACAGAGACACACATATACACACACACACTCACAATCACTAGCTGGAAAGTGGAAATCTTGTTTGACGAGGCAATAGAGGGTTTGGAGAGGGAGAAGTGGAAACTCAAAACTCAGGAAGCCTCCCTGGACCAAGAATGGTGAGAGTGGAGGGAAACTAAGCGAAAAAGGGAGCAAGAGTTGGAGGGTGGGAATGTGAAAAAGGGAGGGAAGGGATAGAGTGAACAAGAAAGAAAGAAAAAGAAGAGGGAGGGAAAATTCCTGTCAGCAATCTGCTCTAACCACACGGTTATAAATCCAAGACTCTGCATATGATTGCTGCAGTGCTATTACAGAGCACATGAAGATGAAAACAGAGAGACAGAGAGAGATAGAAAGAGAAATAGAGAGAGTGAGTGAGAGAGAGAGAGAGAGAGAGAGAGAGAGAGAGGGAAGAAGAAAGGACTACTCAAACACAAACAGATGTACCGTATATTCACAGACATAAAAATAAAAGGAGTGAAAGAGGGACACAGAAAAATACAAAAACAAAGGACAGCTGTCCTGCTCTATCTATCTATCTATCTATCTATCATATTATTTTCTTTCAATCTGTTCAGTAGGTGTGATTACTTATTGTATTATCTTAAGTACTCTATTGTGTAGATCTTAGCTATATCCTGTTCTCTACTGCCGCAAGGACCCGATTTACCCATGGGAATCATTCAAGTTTAATCTAAATCCAGTCTAATCTAATCAATGCTCCTGCCCATCTGTCAGCGGCCTGTTCATACCGGAAGGTGGCGGCCACAGACATGTCCAGGAGCACAGAGGCGGTGAGGGTCTGAGCCGAACCCTGAGTCACCACATCCGGCACGCCCGTTACTGTGAGGTTGGCCATGGGCTGCAGCCGGTCCACCGTCACGTTGAAATGTTCTGTTAGGTTACTGACATGGTTCATGGCTGTGACCTGGAGGAGACGCAACACAACGGGTAAGACTACAGGCACTGACCGGTCTAACTATGATCTCACGCAACACTCGAGGTGCAATCCTAACATTTTCCAAAATATCAACATGCCCTCCATTTAAATTGGACTGACTGCATTCCCTGGTCTGACCATTAAGTCAGACCATGTTAATATTTTAACTTCCAGGCAAAAAAAAGTGATTTTAATGCAGGGAGTGTTGCGCCTACCTATTCTGACTGATTCATGATTTTTTCCTACTATTCTGCCTTGCTTCTCCACCGTTTTTCTTTCTTTCTTTCAGAGTATTCTATGCAGTTAAGAGAAAATACACCGATGGGTACCCTTCCCTCTAAAATCCGATAAAGATGGCTGATTTCTGTGTCTCAAAGGCTGAAATGTTTCATGTTGTTTCGTTGGGCAGCTTTTCCATGTGTTTACTGACCAAACTGGCATCAGTACAACTTTCATTTCCTGTCAGATTTTTGTATTTGCCAGATACTCATACTGTTTTGTTTCTGATTTATTTTAGCAATGTATAGTACTGTCAGGACACCAATAAATGCTATGGAATACAACATTGTAGCACATGATTAGAAAAAATAAAAGTAATCCTAATTCTAATTCTAATTGGTTGGTTTAATTTGCATAAGAAATTATGTCAATGTTTGTGTATACCTTGTTAAGAGGCTGGGCAGGGTGATACATCAGAAACAAGTCAGTCACATAACATTTGAATAAAGTCCATATATGAATGGTAACAGAAAAGAGAAATTGACCTGTCTGACCAGAATTTGACTCATATTGAATTTAAAAATGTGAGAGACTCACTGTGAGCTTGTAGACGGCAGCGTTCTGGTAGATGACATTGAGAACAGTGTTGTAATAGGTGAAGTAAGGCTTATCATCCACTGTCCACTTAAATGTAGGATTGGAGCCTTCCTGCACTGATGCTGTGTAGCTCTGAAACACGCACACACACACACACACATACAAAGATGATGATGATATAGCAAGGAAGTATGTATACTAGGGTTGTTTCCCTCCTCAACACCGGCCATACCATATATACCGCCTGTCGCCACTAGGGGGTCTAAGCGCTAGCAAAGTCAGCGTCAATGAAAGTGAAACTTAAAATTCCTCTCCAAACTGTATTAACAGCATTTGAAAACGTAACAGTTTTTAAATCAGAGGTTTATAACACTGCTCAACACTCAGAGAGTTAATGTGAGTGCAGTGCAGATTCTGGCATATTGCCCTTCTTTAGGCTCCCATTGGATTGTACTGGACATTACTGTCACTAGGTAAGGACAAATAATTAATCCTATTCATCCTATCTGTCATATTAGTGATCAGATATTAATAATCAGTATGTTTTTAGTATGTCCATTTATCATTTAGTAGCCTGACTTGAACATGGAAGCTCTGAATATGTGCTTTTATTTTACAAAATACAAAATAACGATATTCCCGGTGTGGGGCTAATAACACCGGTGTGGACTCCAAGACCGTATGCCACCGGTAACACCGCCCATTGCGACAATGTATACAGTACAGTATGCATAGTATCAAACATACAGTCTCATTAATACAACCACCCTATACCGGTTAAGTACACACACACACACACACACACACACACACACACTCACCACGACTGACTCCATCAGCACCCTGTGTGTAGGGTGTGGCTGCACCACCAGGCCTCTGAGCGGCTCTTCCAGACGGACGACCACAGTCAGGCTGGCCTCCGTCACATTGCTGTGCGCCTCCAGCTCCACTTGCACCGGGCCTCTCCGCTCCTCCACCCCCAGCCTTAGATCCAGCACTGCAAACAGGCTGGGCTCCGCGGCCTCCACCCCCGACCCTGGGCTCGGCCCGGGCTGACAGAGCCCCGGGCTGGAAGAGAATTCTGGGGGGCAGGCGGACTGGAAGATCACGCTGTGGTTACTGCCATGCCGAGACACCATAGTTATGTAGCGAGACTGGACACGGAGCAGCAGCCGGGTGTTGTTGGGCTGCAGGTAAAGGGTTCCATTCTGGGAAGGGGGGTGGAGGACTGTCAAGCCCAGAGGTGGCACCACCCGCACCGGGCATGATGCTGAGACTGGGTAGGATGGCTCAACAGAAGTCACCTGCAATATATCAAAGTTAATTTTATGTCCTTCCTTTATGTCACTATGCTCATCAGGATAATTAATGTAGGTAAAAAAAAGATGATTTATCCCAGCAAACATTACATTGAAGAGATGTTGATGGCCTACATAACGTTGAAAACCTGGGTAAAAATAGTGCCAAAATGAAATTTGAGATGACGTCTGAAGCTACACACATTCAAATGTAAACTCTCATGCATGTCAATTCAAGACTTAGACATATTGCACAGATAACACTAAGTCCCAAAGCTGCTAACTGCATCGTTTTGTGAAATCATAAACATCTTTCTAATATCTGTTCAAAACAGTTTCCAATATGAAATTTTACCGTGCCATAATATCATATAAACTTTTGTGCTTGTTTGGGTTTGACATTGAACCTGCACGTCATGTAAACCGAAGGGGTAGCACATAGCCTCCTGCACGTAGCCATCTGTCAAATGCATGCTGGGATATGATACACGCTTAATGACTTAGCAAAGAGCCTGACCAGCAGGTTGTAGAGTCCTGGCTGTGGTAGACCAGCTGACAGCTGGGGTCCCTGCAGCTGGGTCTCACTCTGTCCCACGTAGAGCACCCTGACGGGGCAGACCACTTCCCCCAGCCAGCCTCCCTCGCCATCCTCCACCAGCACCTCCACGTCGAGCTCCGGGTCGGGGACAGGGTCAGCGTCAGTGTCATGGTCAGCCGAGCCGTCGGTCGACTGGCTGGCGTTGCTGGCCCAGAACCACTCTGATTGGTTGAGAGCTAAAACAGGTTGTTGCCACTGTGAGTGTGGGGAGGTGTGGCAGCGGAGGAGGGAGGCGGGGCCAGCGTCATGCTGCAGGGCGATGACATCACCAGGGGAAACCAGGAGGTCCTCCAACTGTTCTCGCACCTGAGAGAGAGGGATAAGGAGGGTGGATGTATACCATGTGAAAACTTTGAGTTTTCTTATTACTTTGGTTGGCACTGGGTCTCATGAGGTAGTTCTGAGAGTGAGAGATGGATTTGAAACCATCATAAATATACATATTATTTACTAGACATATCGTAAAACTTTATTTAATATGTCTGCAAACCATATTTAGGTACATTAGAAGAAGCACAGAGTAGGTACTGTATATAACTGTGTGTTTATATTTACTTCTGTATCATAATATACAGTGAGCGGTGGATTTATTTGGACAGTGATGTTTTCAGTGTTCCGGCTGCACAACTATGGATATGAAATGATCCAATGAGATATAGAGCTCTGCATCCCATTAACATCACCAGACTCAATATCCTGTTGCCTCTTTGCAGCCTTTTTATAGTTCAGTGTATCTCTGTGGATCCAGTTGTAGACTACATCTGACTCTAATGTACTCTGAGGCATGATAGAGTACACTGTTGGCTAAATGACTACAAGTAAACAAGGGTCTGAGTTATTAAACCAGGTTCAAAACATCATGCTCCTGCATTAGAACTTCATGATAGGTATAACTGACTTTAGCAGTTGTTTCTCACTATTAAATTCCCCACAGAAGTTCAGCAGACAGATTAGTAGGGGCTGCCTATCTTAAAACTATGTAGCAAGAGCAAGAAAAGTTGAAGCGGGTTTGTTATGTCGGACTTGTTCTTCATGCTCATTCATCCAAACTTGTATCCAACTCCCTCAGAGTAAGTTCGAGGCAGATACAGATGTCTAGAGGCCATTGTGTTAAAAATGTAAAAAAATTGGTCTACAAATGAAAAAATGACTACTTTATTGAATAGAAACTTATTCTGTCTCTGCTTTTGTGGCAGTGAAATGGCAATAAGTCTTTAACTGTTCATCCAATCTGGCTGTAAAAGCCATCAAATTAAAGCTGGCAGTCTACATCTCTCTGTTCCCGGGTTGTTTCACATCCAAAGAGCAAAAAAGCTCTTTGGATGTGCACTAAAAGCACAAAAAACTGTGTCCTTGATGAACTAATTTTGCACCTCAAAGTATATTCTCTCACCAGTATGTGTGCAGCGGGTCCTGCAGGTAGGGTGAAGGGCACCTCATTCAGTAGGGTGTACCTGGGCCTTAGCACCCCAGGGGGCAGGCGGTGTGCCTGGGTACAGTTAGGACAGGAGGATGGCTGGCAGGGGCTAGAGAGGGCCAGGCAGCGGCCCTGGAACGGGCACCACTGCTGCAGTGGGGGGCAAGAAGAGGGGGGTGAATGGAGCCTGGCGTCACTGGGCACACACACAGCCACTGGAGCACACACTGGACCTCCACAACCTAGGAGACAGACGGATGGGTGTGTGTGTGGGGGGGGGGGTATATGGATGAGAAAGGGGGTTGTGTGAATGTGTGCACAGAATTAAATAATAGAATTACATTCAATCTATTCATATATTCCTATTCATTAATTTCTTCTTTTAAATAGCAAATTTCCTCTAGGGGGAAATAAATTGACAACTGACAAACTTCAAGGTGCAAGTGAAAAAATACCAGAAAGAGAAAATTAGCAGTATCTTGAGCTTTTATTTTTTGTCAATGTGTGTATGCACTACCCTTTCACTTTTTTATTCAACAAGCAAAATGGAACAAAACGGACAAGAATGCCCGGGATTAGGGGAGAGAGGGAAAGAACTGGTGGATAAGAGTGATTAATTATTTGATCAAAGAGCTGAAATTGAAAAAGCAAATATCTCTAAGACAAGCCAAAAAGTCTAAACATGCGGGATGTGCATGTGAGAGAAATGTGTGTGTGTGTGTGTGTGTGTTTGTACTGGGAAACCAGCCAGTGTGCTGTGCTGATGTCCTTCTCCCAGTAGGGTCGGCTAGACTCGCTCTCTGTGTAATTAATAATGTCAATATACATTATCCTTTCCA
>NW_027278840.1:125000-145000 GCF_046629955.1 Centroberyx affinis | reverse complement strand
CAGTTTTCACAACTTTCTTGTTTGACGTTTGAATTAATCTTATGTACTGGTTCTACTCCTTGACAAACACAAGAAATAGAGGAGATTTATGGGAACACTTACATTTATGAATAAGACATTTGGCAAACAAAGCTATTTCATTAATCACATAGGATTGTTCCCATTCCTTTCTGTCACAATCTGTGAAGCTGAATGGCACATTCTGCCAAAATATGAAGAAATCCTAACAAACACTATCAATTAAAAATCCAGAGATGCCTTGCCATAATATTCTAACATAAGAACAATGCGCAGAAAGATGGAGGGCAATCTCAGGATGCTTATTACGGAAGGAGCAATTTAAATTAATGTCAAGAGCACTATAATAATAAATGGCACTTTTGGGGAGCAAGGATGCCAGCCTTGGTGGATTAGTCTAAAACTGAAGCATGCAATTTGCGCTTCCAACTAGTGATGAAGGAGGCTATTTGCTTGTTCTTTTCAAGGGCTTGATTATGCCACAACTTGATTTGCATAAATTTCTCTGTGAATAAGATCAAAATTCTGCAAGTGAACACATATCTATCTATCTATCATCTATGTATCGTATTTGTATTCCCTGTATAGTGACACTATTTATTCATTTTTGGTACCTTGGTCAGAACACTAAATGCAACTTAGTACTGAGTGAGCCCTTGTAAAAAGCCCCTGAATGACCCACTAAGTCACCACACTTATTGTATTTTTTTGAAAAATAAAATACAACCTCACCAAGTCAAATTCCTAGTATGTGAAAATGTACATGGCGAAAATAAATCTGATTCTGATTCAAAAGTGAACGTGGATCTCAGTATTCCAGGCATTATATTGAGATATAATGCCTGTGTGTTTCTCTGTGTGTGTGTGTGTGTGTGTGTGTGTGTGTGTGTGTGTGTGTGTGTGTGTATGGAGCCTACCTTGGGGGCTGTACTGGCAGACAAAGGCCCGCATGGCGCTGCACAGGTGCGAGCTGGTCTGGGCGTCCTGGTGGAGGGACACGCACACATTGCCGGGGAAGAGCGGGGAGCGGGGCGCCTGGCCTTCCTCACCCTCCCGTGCCTCGGAGCCGTTCACCCAGCGCAGCGTGCCGGGAGAGTCCACGTCGCTCAGGCCCAGCCACACACCTCGCTCCCTGGAGCACGAGCAGGAAGGGACATGCAACACACAGATTAGCGCGGTGCTTCCTTGACATTTCGCTGCGGTGACCCTTGACTGCTGGAAAATTGACCCTGCAGCTAGAAACTGACGCACAAACACGCTTGTGCACACATCTTACTGAATATATCAAAAGAAATATCCCACATGTATTTATGAAGGGACATCCGGGTCAAGGGTCAAGGTACCTGATGTTATATAACAGATCACATACAGCATGTGCTCCAAGAAAATGAGGAGATGGAAGTCAATGTCTGTGTGTGTATTTGTCAAGGCAGTGTGTTTGTGTGGGTGCTACAGCACTGTCAGGCTAGGAATGAGATGTACCATTATACAGAAAATCTAGACTTAAATCCATGTAGGTCTCAATAAGCTAAATTAAGTTAACAAGAGGCTTCAATGATCAATGATTGCAGAGTACCGAGAGCACTATAATGGGCTTCAACAGCGACCCAATGGGATGTTACAGAAGAGATATGATTTTCCATTTCTACTTCATTTTATCATTACTATTTATTTTACTACATTAACCCTTTTTTTCCCCCTTTTCTGACACTATGATTGGGTTGGATGTATTTGGACGCATTGTATATTTGTACTGCGACTATGTGGTGTATAGAATCTTTATGGAATAAGTATTCTATACAGAGTCTACATAGAGTGATGTCAGATCCTGGCCATGTGATCAATACTTTATACATATACTGTAGGTCATGGGTCAATGCAATCGCCACACCTGACGAAGACAAGACAGGTCGAAACGTTGTGCACTGTTAGTGAATAAATGTCCTGGAGCAGTATGCTGCTGTGCGGATCAGCTTTTTTACTGAGATATTGAATACATCTCTATGATTGTAACGGATAAATTGGACTTTCATTCCAAGAGTCTTGTAGTGGACTGCATCCTTTTCCCTGCTTCCATTTTTCTCACTTTCATGCATTGATAACAGGGATCAAAAATGGTCTTCCCTCCAAAAGCAGAATCGCTGTGTGACTCACTTTTAAATGATCTAAAGACAGATTGCATTTTTGCGAGAGCGTGCGAAAACAGGCCAACATCAAACATTTTAGAATTCTTGTTTTGACGCTGGCTTAGCTGTTTTTCAGACGTGTCTAAAATTCACCACCCACGTAAAAAAATGACTTCTCTCCCCGGCTTGTTATTTTCATGCTGCTCTGCCCCGGCTGAGTATCCACATCTGTGAAAACTACATCTGAAATAGTGGAGAGGGGTGAAAAAATACAAACAGCGAGGGAAGAGAAAAACGGGTCGTCTCTTTGTGCCAAAAAAAAAACGGAAAGCGATAAAAATGGGGGTCCTTATGTAAGAATGAGGGGGTGGAGGCAGACAAGAGAGGAGGAAGAGAGCGGGGATAAAACTCCATCTGCAGCAGGTTGAGGGGGCGGGGGGCGGGGTGTGTGGGGGGGGGGGGGGGTGTATTGGCTCCTTTTTTCATTCTCTCATTCACTTTGGTCTACGAGAGCAGGGGCCTCTGCCCTCGGATTAATGATGGGTGGTGGGTCAAGACACACACACACATACGCACGCGCACACACACACACACACACACACACACACACACACACCACACACACATACCATGAACTATGGACTCCTCCTCCCAGGGTGTTAAGGTTACAATGCAGCTGTGCTTTTACAGATGTGTTTTTGCGACCCTCTCCGACCTAAAGACCAAATATTGGAGGCCAACAACTTTTTTTTTTAATCACAACTGGGCCAAGCTAGGGCTTACATGATGTCCATGTACTGTGCATCAGCCCTACATAACAGTGGTTCTGAAATGTGTAAGTGCCCCCTCTATGCAGGGCACCTTTTTCTCTAAAAAGTGTCTGAGCCCGTCATCATAGTCTGTTCACATCTGAATACAATTATGGAGAAAAAAACAGTTTTTGTTTCGTATGCAGTCAGTGGAGAAATGAAACACATAACATAACAAAACAAAAAACAAACGGGCAAAAAAATGCACTGAAAAATCAGAGAAGGGTGACTAGAGGACAAGAACAGAGGAAAAAATAAAACCAGAGAAATTTATCAGTGTGGTAAGCTTCATGGCATGAAGTTCATGAACAGTAAACAATAAGTGAGTGTGTGTACGAAGCTGTCAGCAGGCAAATGTGTGCTGAATTAGTAGTTTTTTACTGCCCTGAAACAGTACATACACTGTATTGTGCACATGCATGCAAACACAAACACAAGCAGAATCACATTTTGCCAAATATGCCTAAAGATTCACACAGACAGGAGGGGATAAGCAGGGAAAACACTCTACAGGACGGTGCACCTCTTCTTGTAGATTCCCATCCAAACCGTGTATTTTGTGATTGTCAGTAAACCAAATCTTAACATCTGCTTTGAATTTTTTTGTTAATCTGTCATGATGTTAACCATGTCGGCTTATATTTGCTTGGCTATCTCTGCTGTAAACAGACTGTAAAATGGTAAGAATTATGAACTTTGTCATGCAAACAGGCACAAAGAATCTGGTAGCAGTGCTAGTGAGTAAGCTGTACTTGGCAAGTGCCTGCAGGGCCTGTGCACATTTATTGATATGATACACAAAGAAATTGACATCTGAGGTGTACATCAACAAGAAAATTAGATAACAGTTAACTTTACTTTTCAATGGCTAATGTATTAATATCTCTGGGAAAGTACTGAAAGCACACAGTACAAAATAATGATAATAATACTAGTACACTTGTGCTTGAATACAAAATGCCATGTACTAAAATAAGTGCTTACAAAATATAGTTCCAGCATAGTTCCAGCAACTGAAATAAATATTTCTGATTGATGTGCCGTTTTCCTTACTGAAAATGCTGTGTTGAGAACTGACCTCACAACACACACACACACACGCACACACACACACACGCACACACACACACACACACACACACACACACACACACACACACACACAGATGCTTAGGCCCCATTTCCACACCCCATACAGACACAAATACACTCACTGTGTCACTTTATGTGCCAGCAGGTTGCGCAGCGTGTCGGTCCTGACTATTGCCAGATCCCCACCGCGGTCGGAACATTGCCGTCGAGCCTCGGTCCAGCCAAACTCCCCCGGAACGATCTGGAAACAGCGTGAGGACTCGGCGTGGTACATCCCGTCGCTTGGACAGTACGGGGAGGCTGGCGGAGGACAGACACAGTCACTTAATTTCCCTTATCATTTGAAGTCACAACTGCATAAATGGAACGATAAAATCATTATTTGACCATTTAAATCTTGCATATACTGTATACAGTATACTGTATATATACTGTACAAAGAAGCATTGTATCCACATGGTTCCATTTTTAAAATCCCCTTGAATAATGATTTGAGTGTGAGTTTCTGACAGGCTGAGGAGGAGACAGACAGACAAGAAAAGGCGAGAAACAGAAAAAGAAGATAACAGTGATTGAAGCCATTGTGGATGGTGTGACTTTGCACACACACGCACGCACGCACGCACGCACACACACACGCACACACGCACACACACACACACACACACACACACACACACACAAAGCTATCCAGCCCAGACAACCAGACAGAACCTGATGTGACATTTCTTGTCTTTCATATTCCCAATTTGTCCTTGAGCATGCCTCATAGTTTCATTCCCTTGCCTATTGCATTGCTATCTTTCCTCTGACACTTCATTTGTCGCTTTGTAGAACGGCCACTATCTCTCAAAGAAATAACTTAATGTACAGATCACACACAATGATAAAAGATTCAATTAAAAGAGTAAATACAGGAGATTAAACTTAATAGGCTTTCACTGGGAATAAGAAAGAGCATGCTGGACGGGTTGGAGGAGGGGCCATCTAGAGAGGTAAGGTAAGGGTGTGTGTGTGTGTGGGATAGGGATACAGTGAATGAGTAAGTGCTTGTACACACTGCAAGCAATTTGGTTGACGGGTCGCTCTATTCTGATCGATCGTGGGTGGTGCTTAAGCTCTGATTACATCTGTGTAGCGGTGTGTACAGCTACAAAGTTTTGGCCCTAAGCCAATTGTGTATTTTTCACTGCTTTGGTATTGCCTTTCATAACCTTATATTGTTTTGATGAGCTGACATAGCTAATTAGCAAGCGCTAATTAGGTAGCATTAATTGAGAGCAAACAGAAAAAACTACTACTAAACATTCAGAGTATCAACCTCAATGATAATGGATGCATCTGCAAGCATTGTTTTTGAGACGTTTATTCTTCTTAGTCTTTCAAATAAAAGTTGTAAAGAATATAACAAAAGTCCAACGCACTCTTCTTTAATTTAAAAAAGCTTTTATTTCATGGGCTGGATTTTTCAAACAAGAGTGCCTTGGACTTTTTTGTTTCATTCAGTCGCATACTCCAAACAAAAGAGCACCTTTTTTGGAAGTTTTTTTAGAGAGACCATTTTTGTAGCACTCTCTGTTTTTCTTCTTTGTTCTAAATGTTGTAAAGAACTGGGAAACGTTGAATGGCTGTAATAAACTCAATTTTTTCCTTGCCAGGTGAAAGTATTGTTCAAGAAGCAATATCACATCCGTAGAGAAACAAGGAAGCAAGGAAATCGAATCAGGTGTTGACTGTGAAAAGTTCTCAGCCGGCAAGCTTGTTGATCATCGGCACATCAGTTGAGTTTCCCCAGTTGCTCTATAAGAAATGAACATGAACATGGACTACTGGTGACTTATTGATCGTGTTGCTCGCAGTGTAGAAGCACCGTAAGTGTCTATTTGTGTGTGTGTGTGTGTGTGTATATCTTACCTTTGGCAGCCTGGATGCCGTCCTTGGTGATCCTCCAGTCTACAGCCACGCCCATAGCGCCCCTGCTGACCAGCCTGAACACTAGACTCTGATTGGCTACAGCCAGAGGTGGACAGTGCAGCTCCAGTTTGGGAGGCAGCGTCACGGTCACCTCCCCACGCACAGTGACCTGGACACACGCAAATATAAATCAAACTACCTGTACAACACTGAACAATTAGAAAAGTGTATTCAATTTAACATTACTTGCCTAGTTTTTTAAGTAAGATAATGGAACTTAATCTCCCTTTTTCAGTCTCACCTCCTTGTGTCCGGCCCAGGCCATCACACTGACTGCATACTGCCCAGGAAGCCCGTACTTGTGCGTTGCCGTTGTGACCTCTGTCTCTGTGCTGTTGACCCGGGATGAAAGGTCGCCAAAGTCCCAGGACAGCGTTACCGGAGTGACCGAGGAGGCGGTGGAGAAACGGATGTGGTCGTGGACACTTAGCAGTGGGAGGGGCTTCAGCGACACGGAGAAGTCCACCGCAAACACGTCGTGGGCCAGAGTCCAGCCGCATTCCTGTTACAGCCAATGAGATCAGAGGGAGACAATTAGAGAATGTAGAAGAATAACTATTTTGACTCACTGTTATCCCTCTACCTACAATACAGATAGTCATGGAATTCTGGACAAAATCATATCTTACAATAAAAATATTCTCAAATTTGGGTCTGAGAGAGAAAATCTCATCAAATGGGGTTCTGTGGCTCTAATGTGGACTAAATTAGGGGTCCTTGATATGAAAAAGGTTGAGAATCACTCATCTACTACGTATACGATGGTATGTAATGTGATAAAGGGCTGTGTAAATAAACAGGACTATATTAGCAGTCATAATACACTGAGGGAACCATGCGAGGAAGAGGAACTTTGCAGTCAATAAGCACAAATATTCAGAAGTATTGCACACTATGACACTACCAGATGGCAATTTTCTCGCCTAACAAATTCTGCTGCTAGAGGATTCTTCTGAACAGTAGTCCTCAGGGAGCTGGATCTAAGGACAAAGGGAAGTCATTCAAGCCACACCAGGAAGTTGTTGGGGTGTTACAGGAAGATTTAGAGGAAATCCTGAATACTGTGTTTACAGAAATAAAGAGAAAAGGGAAGAGAAGGAAAGTGCACTAGGGGAGATAGCAGAGGTGTGACCAAGTCAACTTTGCCTGAGTCCCAGGTCAGTCTCAAGTCTTGAGGCACAAGTCTACATGTAGATTACCAAGTCAAGTCCAAGTCAAGTCCAAGTCATTTATGTCAAGTCTCAAGTCAAGTCTCAAGTCTAAATGTAGAACAGCAAGTCAAGTAAGTACAAATCGAGAGTCCAGTATCAATATAATATCTTAAAGAAAACTAAATATCTACAACTTTTCAATGCAATATGGTTTTAATAGGATAAAAACTTGGTAAGAGCATCATGAGTTTGATTTCTATAATCAGTTTCAACTTTAATAAATACAATCATTCCATACAAATTCAGAAATATATAGTAATATAGTAATATTTACTAAAGTAGCGCACGCAAATGAGCGGAGGCGCAGATAATTAATTATAATTGCGACTGTGCAGGGCCAATAAGGGCCAATCAATGCGCACAATAGCCTATTTGTGGCAACATAATGATGGACAAAAGAAGCGCAAATTTCTCTCCAGTGGAGCTGGAAGTGTTGGTGGCAGAGAAACCACAAAGAGCTGCAAAGAAGAGATGTTTTATTCACGTGTAAAAGTCACTCTGAAACAAATAAAGTGAATGCAGCTGGGCACCACAAGCGCGATTTAGCGGAGGTAAAAGTGCTGGTGTGATATGAGGAGGTGAACCAAAATGTATACCACAAATAAAGCCAAAGAGGAGCCTTAACTCCCTTGGAGGAGCAGCAGGAGAGCCTGACTGAGACACAGGTGCCAGTGTGGGAGGGATGGAGATCTGGTGAAGGTATGAAGCCGCACGCACACCTCTCCACAGAGAGGTTATTATGCACATGTTTTAGCTGCATTGTTTACATCAAGGCTATGCCGCTCAGATATTGGCTCATAATAAGTGTCAGCAAATCCACAGAAGAGTTTGCGAGCGTGCGTTTTCCTTTTTGTATATTTAGGTAATAGTCTGCATATTGAGTGCACATCCTGCTACTCTGCCAATGACGCGTAAATGATGTATTTTTAAATCAGCATACCCGTCTAAACCTGATTGGAATTATAATAGGGATGCGATCTAATATTTACATGTTATGATATGTAGATGACTGTCACCTTTATCTTAGAGCCAGTTCCAGAGCCAGTCTCGTTGGAGCCGTTCTGTGCGCAAAATGATAAGACATGCTTTTCCTAGGTCTTAAATTCCGTGCGCAACGGCCTCCACCTCTTGATAAATCACGTCCTCTCCATAACACCCTCCCTTAATTTTTCGCTTCATCCTTGGAACACCCACAATTGCATATGCAATTATATCAAACTGCAAAAAAGATTAGATCCACCCATGATTTCAGGCGCAAAATGCACTGTGCAGAGAACAAGGTTTTAGCACCCGCAATGCGATTTGCACTGCCGCAAACGTTTAGTAGATCCGGGCCAAGATCTTTTGTCAAGACTTTAGAAATCTTTTCAAGTCATCAAAGCAGAAGTCAAAGTCAAGTCCCAAGTCAGCAGAACCCAAGTCAAGTCAAGTCTCAAATCTTCTCTTCATGCATCAAGTCAAGTCTCAAGCAATTAAAACTATGACTCCAAGTCATGTGACTCGAGTCCCCACCTCTGGGAGATAGTCATTTGGAACTGTTTTTTATGAAGTGATTGTTGGTGTAAATAGCAGATGACTGACTTGAGTATGTGACAAAATGTAGTAAACGGAGTAAACACTGGTAGATAATAAGGTGTTTCTCATACACCCCTGGGTATGGAGGTCTCAGAGCGGAGTGTGTTGTCATACCTTCATCACATGGGGGTTGGTGCAGGCGGCGGAACACTGAGACTCGCTGATGAAGTTGGGCTCGGAGTTGGTGCTGCAGAGACACTCGCGCCGCGCCCCCAAGCCCCCGTAGCGGTGCGACGCGGCAAAACACACGCTGTTGCACTGCTCCCGCGTGAAGTTCCCCGGCGTGGAGGAGGAGAAGATGACCAGCTCGCTCCGCCCCCCTCCTCCGCTGCTGCTGTCCTCCAGACAGGCCGCGTAGTTCAGACCTGAGGGAGAACGAGACGATGCTTGACCGAGTCTGTAACTGAAATACCCACATTTTCCCCCAAAAATTCTTTTGTGACCCAAAGCTAATTTTGTAGTCCACTGCACAGACTGGTTTTGTGACTTTTACCCAGTTTAAATATTGATTTTTACCCTGTTTCAATATTGACCCTCTGTATTTTATTCAGCACAATATGAATTACAGCATTTTGAGAAGCACTTTTGAAATCCTTCTCCCGAATAATCTGGGAACCAATATCCCATATTAATGTTGAGTGTATTAGTGTGTGATTGTTTACTAGTGCAATGGTTCTCAAACCTTTTGCTTCGTGACCCCTTAAAAAAAAGCGATGCCTTTTTGCGGCCCCCTGTGAGAGGCTGCATTTGTGGATTGGTAAACAACCAAAAAATTATTTTCCTCTTTCATTTGATTATCAGAGGAACTTAGAGACTGCAAACTATTCAGTATTTCACAAGAAAAAAGCAAAAATTTGATCTGAAATCTAAAAAATTACACATGATAATACATTTGTATAGTAGAAATATGTTTTTTTCCTATCCTATAAACCATCTCCAACCCCCCAAAATTATCTTGTGATCCCCTGGGGGGGTCCTGCCCCGAGTTTGAGAACCACTGTGCTATAGCATGCACGTGTATATATGTGTGTGTGTTTATGTGTCTGAGCTCGCCTGTATATTACATGTGTGTGTCTCTGTGTCTGTTTGTCTGTGCGCATGTGTTTCGTACCACAGGTGAGCAGGCTGACGTTGAGCAGGGGCTGGTGGCGGAGGTCGGGCGGGTGGTGGCAGAGCATGGCGTCCGGCCGTCGAACCCGCACACCTTTCTCCTGCAGCCAGCTGACCAGCCGGAAGAGCTTACAGTCACACTCATAGGGGTTACTGCTCAGGTCGCTGGAGCAGAGAGAGGGAGAGCAGTGAAGTAACCGGTTCAGCAACAGCTAGAGCAGGACACAGTGCTGAAAATGTACAAACTGATGGTGCTGTAACGCTGTCTGAATACAAGCTAAACTAAATGATGAATGTTATCTGTTAGGGAGGGAGAGAAGGGGGCAGGAGGAGAAGCAGGCAGGGTTGTGAGGGATGGAAAGAAGGAGAGGAAGTGAAGGGACAGGACAGGTATGAGGAGAAATGAAGGAGAAGGAAGAGGCGAGGATAATGGGAAGGAGGGGGGAGGTGGAGCAGGAGGAAGAGGGGTGAGGGGGTGATGGGATTGAAGGATAGAGGGAAGGAGGAAAGAGGGAGAGAACAGAAGGGACAATCAGATTATGTAGGGCTTGTCTCTCTGTCTATTACTGACTACTGTTTAGCCTCACTCAATTACAGACTACATTCGGAGAAAACTTGATTTACATCAAAAGACCCGGTGAAGAATAATTACTACTCACGACTCCCACTCCGCTCCGAAATAGAGCGTTATGCATCTTGTGTGTAGGCGAGGTAAATGGAAATGTGCTTGCTTGTTTAAGTGTGTTTGATCGTTCAGATGTGTGTGTTTGTGTGTGTGTATGGGCGTGTGTGTGTGTGCGTACGTGTGCTTCTGAGCATGAGGTCTACTGAGTAAGGAAATGCCTCATTCATAAAGACATGACTAATCAAGATCTTATATAATATTTGTTCAATTTTTATATGATATTTCTTGGAGAGAGACGTAAGAAAGAGAGACAGAGAGAAGGATCGGATACATTTCCATAACAATGAATTGTGTTTACTTACATTTGAGTTAAATTGCATAGGTTGTCGCATATTCTTTCTTCTATGGTGGTGATTAGGTTGTTGCTCAAATCACTGTTGGAAACAAAGAGGACATCACATCACTGTTGACGTTAAAGCAATGACAGTATAATATCAGCATTTTTTTGGCAAGATCTATCTGGTGTAAGGTTGTCAATGACTAAAATAATCAAAGTCAATAATTGAGTCATTTAATGAATATGCAAAACTGCTTCTCCCTTATTATCATCCCATTGCAAACTCATGCAATCATGACCTTTAGATCTGGTGTTTATTGAAGAGGATACTGTTCTCACATATGTATTGATCTCCTTCAACAAACACACTGAACACATAACTCATACAATATGTTTAAAAAATCTTGAAACCTGACTGATTAACTGAAAACACTGACTAAATGGAAGGGCTGACTAATTGACTGAAAGGGGGCCGCCCTAATCTGGTGGTAAAAACTGCTGCATAGCCAACGGCATCATGCTGACCTCAAATGTTTCTACCTAAAACCTTCTCCTTCTTTCCCCTCTTCCCACTACTTTCTGCTTTGTTTCCATACTCTTCTCCCTCCTTTTCCTTCCCCTCGCTTTCTCCTCTGCTCCTGACTCTCAGCTTTCTCCCTTTTCCTTCTCCGCTCGTGCTATTTCTCCCTCCCTCCCTCCCTCCCTCCCTGGTCTATCCAGTAGGCTACATAATGGGGCCGTTGTGTGGTGGTTTTGGAAGGAACCGATGGAAACCGCTAGAGTCCTCTCTCATCACACACACAGACACAGACGCACACACACACACACACACACACACAAAACTTGCACATGCACACACACACACACACACACACACACACACACACACACACACACACACACACACACACACACACACACACACACGCACGTAAACACCCACACAGAGGGTGGAAGGGATAAGGTAATGGATGGAGGAAGAGAGAGATGGATAGATGGAGAAAGCGATGGGGGGAGGTCTGGAAGCGGAACAGTGGGAGCCTGGAGCAGTAGGCTGTAATTGAACTTAATGGCGCTGTGATTGGTGTGTGTGTGTGTGTGTGTGTGTGTTTTTGTGTGTGTGCGTGTGTGTTTTTTGTGTGCGCTCTCTCTGGTCCAACTAGTCTACTCCTGGGGTTTCTGCCCACTTTAATCCAGACTAAACTAAGCTGTTCTCCCTCCTGCTTTCTTTTCCTCCTCCTCCTCCTTTTCCCTCCTCCTTTTTCCTCCTCCTCTCCTCTCCTCTCCTCTCCTCTCCTCTCCTCTCCTCTCCTCTCCTCTCCTCTCCTCTCCTCTCTTCTCCTCTCCTCTCCTCTCCTCTCCTCTCCTCCTTCTACTCACAGGATGGACAGCGGGCCGCAGCAGAAAACTCCTCTGGGGAGAACATTGATCTTGTTCCCCTGAAGATACCTGAGATAGATAGATAGATAGATAGATAGATAGATAGATAATTAAGCACCCATTGAATTGAACTGCACTGAATTAAAAGATATAGACAGACAGTGAGAGACAACGAGTGAGTTCTCTATATATGGAGTTGTACACATACACATCTCTTGCTTTCTGGTTTGCTCAACCACGCACACACGCGCACGCACACGCGCACGCACACACACACGCACACACACACACACAAACACGGCGCTGTGTGTACTCACAGCTCTCGGAGGCCAGTGAGGCGGTCTAGCAGGCTGGTATCAAGGGAGGAGATGTGGTTCCTGGACAGATCTCTGTAGATGAAACCAACATATCCACACTTAGAATGCATGTGGGAGCCAGATGGTTAAGTACACACACACACACACACACACACACACACACACACACACACACATAAAACACATACATTTACATTTTAGCCATTTAGCTGATTACTCTTATCCAGAGTAATTTACAATAAGTGCAACAGTAGAATAAGCTTAAATTTCAATATCACCAAAAATTACAAGTAACCAAAAGTAAGGAGTGCAAAGGTCAGGGCCTTAACGCCCTTACAATATCCCTGTTACTGCTGAATAATCATATACGACAGAGTGCCAGGAAATTAAATAGAATAAGAGCGATGGAGAAAGAAAGACTGCTTTTTTTTTGCTGATACTGGAAACACGAATCCCATTCTCAACCATGAAACTCACAAGAACAGAGGTGCAGACACATAAAGACAGGCACATACACAAACACACATTTAGACAGACCAAAGGAGGCAACATTAAGGACACTACAACAAAGGGATTTTCGGGTTAATATTTTTGTTGTGATGAGACATCATAATCCAAAGCAAGAAAAGGCAACTGTTTGCTGTCGGGTGAAAACGTTGCATCTCCAAAATGTCAACAGCCTTGTTTCTTAGCTTGTCAACAATGCATTTTAAAGTTTATCCAATGGGTTTTGAAAGGTTTTCATCAGCCCAAGGGTCGGAAAACTTTCCCAAGCCATAGTGAAGCATGTAATCCTTCAATTTAAGTTAAAACATGAAAATCACCAAAATTGGAGTCACAAGGTTTTCACCCGACAACAATGATACAGTTGTCCAGTCAAGTTAAGTGTATTTGTATAGCCCATAATCACAGTTACAGTCTCAAAAGCATCCACTTTATAACGCAATAAATTAAAACCCAATGTTTGACCCTTAATGACAACGAGGAAAAACTCCCAGGAAACCCTCCTCAGTTGCTCAATAATGTGACTGTGCTTTGGGCTTTCCATTAAAGTGAAATCAAATGGGTAAGTTGTGAATGAAAGGTGGAGGCAGCTCAAACAGAAGGGTCTACATACAAGTTAAAGTCAGTAAGGCACCGTGACTTCATTCAGCACAACACTGCCAGCATTATTTCCGGGGACTATCTTAGACAACTATACTGTGTGCAAACAACTAAATCCTCAAACGCAGCACATAAAGACTACATAAAGTACAGGCAGAGATATATAGGGCTATATATACTGATGGCCTATCCATTTGCGCACAGTCCCACACACACGTTCACTCATGCACACACACACACGCACGAACACACACACACCATGAGCACGTAGGCATCCAGATTAAGTCTACAATAGCAGCTGTCAGGGTAATGACGGGTTTTGTCGTTCTTACCCCCTGCTGTCCTTCAGCTGTGGTCTTACACACAGTAGGCATAATCGCTCACTCAGTGTCTCTCACACACACCTACACACACACACACACACACATACACACACACACACCATTTTCTCCATCCATCCTCCATTCCACTGATGAGGAGAGCGGGGGCAGCTATTTTATAGAGCAGCAGAGGTGAAGGAGGAGCAGAGCAGTGAAGAAAAGCCGATGTTTACAAACAGGCCAGAGTTGGAAAGGTTAAAAATGTATTCCATTACAGTTACTACTTACCTCATCAAAAATGTAATCAGTAACGTGATCTAAGGGATTATCCAAACTCAGGAATGTACTCTGATTACTTTTAGATACTTTCAGATTACTTTGCCATATTTGAGGTATAAAGTTTGAGGTATAAAGTTCAGGAAATTTATTTCAGGCTTGCATACAGACAACAAAACACAAATTTTCTTCTGTGCCACGATTTATAAAGACATAGAACAGCTGCCACAATTTTAATGGCCTTCTGTGTTTCTTGTTTTCACTTTAAAAGTATTCCCACTATTTTCAGAAATGTCTGTAATCAGGATACAATATTTTTTTCAATAAAGTAATGGATTACAGTCAGATTTTTCATACATTACACCGTTACAAGTCTGTCAACAACCCAACCCTGACAGAGGCACACATGCATGTATAAACACACGCGCGCGCACACACACACACACACACACACACATGCGTACACACACAATGACCCACACGCACAAACACATCACCTGTCTCATCGCTATTAAACTGTTAACTTGAAGTCAGAGAGAGAGAGACAGATAGATAAGGGACTAAGGGAATGAGAGAAAATGAATTGGTTCAACAGAAGAGTTGAGCAGCGGAGATGAACAGCGATATAGCAGAGGAGGATGAACGAGGGAGTTAAAGGGCCAGAGAACAGAGAAGGAAGAAGGAGGACGGAGGACGGAGCTTGGCTAAGTGACTTCGGCTTCCTCTGTGTGGCTTCACTCCAAAGCCTCAGCTGCACGTGAGAGGGAGGAGAAGAAAGAGAGAATGAGAGGAAAAAAAGGCAGGGAGGATGCCAGAGGTTGAAGGAGGACAAAAAGCGCTCTGTGTGTGTGTGTGTGTGTGTGTGTGTGTGTATGTGTGTGTGTGTGGGTGGGTGGCGGAGGAGGAGGAGGGGTCGCTTAATTTAATGAACGTGTATGAGCTATTACTAGATTGGCAAAATCAACAAAAACACTGCAAAATGAAATTTGCAACAGCCTGCGGATCCATATTTCCACTCTGTATGCTGTATGGTGTAAGTTTGGTACACTGATATACTGCAGCAGTGGAACTCAAATCAGCCAATCAGAGGCCGGGGAATGTGTAAGTTTGAGTGTATAGGAATGCAATCCCCTCTCCCCTTTCGTTCTCTCTTTCTTTGTATGACTGAGTGTGTGTGTGTGTGTGTGTGTGTGAACAGACCAGGACGCCCATTCCCAAAAGGAAACATCTGTACATTCCAGACAAGCTGTGTAAGAAAGAGGGGGAGAGAGAGAGAGAGAGAGAGAGAGAGAGAGAGAGAGAGAGAGAGAGAGGCAGAGAAACACACAAAGAGAGAGGGATAAACAGATGCATCCAAACAGAATGAGAGGCTCAAACAGAGACACGGAGGGTGAAAGAGACAGACAGAGAGAGAGATAGAGAGAAATGAGAGGAGAGAGAGAGAGAGAGAGAGAGAGAGAGAGAGAGAGAGAGAGAGAGAGAGAGAGAGAGAGAGAGAGAAAGAGAGGAGAGAGAGGAGAGAGAGGAGAGAGAGGAGGGCTCATACAGCAGTTGTTGCCCTGATTTGGGTTCTGATGGATTTCAGTTCTGGTAAACTCATCAGTAGAAGAAACGGGACAGCAGAAAGCGGTTCCTCCTAGGGTGACGACTCACCTTACTTATGTAATGCTATCAACATCAACACCAAAAGTGCGTGTGTGTGTGTGTGTATGTGTGTGTGTACTGTAGCCTACTGTATATATAAGTCTCTCTAGCTGTCCCTTTCAATCTGACCTTATGGGCAACATCACAAAGACAGGAGGAGAGTAGTATGAAAGGAGGAATTAAGTAGAGAGCAAATGTGTGTGTGTGTGTGTGCGTGTGTGTGTGTGTGTTTATGGTGTGTACGTGTGTGTGTGTCTAACATGACCATATAATGTGACCTTCACGATGTCTATTAGCAACAGGCTCCTGTTCTCTCAGCTACCTCTGGACACATATGGTTCTGCTTTACACACATACACACACACACACACACACACACACACACACACACACACACACACCACACTAGAGGTATAGGCCCGCACACACACTTACAAAGACACACACAGGCAAACACGTATGCACGCACACACACACACACACACACACACACACACACGCACACACACACACACACACACACACACACACACACACAGTACACATATGGTTCTGTTTTACTAACGGTGTGGCCAATGATCTAACCACTCCTTATAAGGCCTGTCTGGTGCCACTTATTCTGGGCTGGAGGATGAGAGAAAACACACACACACACCCACACACCCACACACACACACACACACACACACACACACAGAGAGTCCTCATTTACTACTCAATGCTGGGCAGTGGGAACGACAGAAAGAGTGGGCATGGGCTGTGGAGAAAATATGAATAGAGGAGAAGAGAAAGGGAAAGGGACAGAGAGAGATGAGGGGAGAAAGAGAATGAGAAAGAAAGACAGGAACTGAGGAAGATGGATATCCATTTGGTTTCATCGTTCTCTCCTCTGTGCAAAAAAAGAAGAATACAACTCTGAGCTAAAACACAGATGACAACGATCAAAAACTGTAACCAAAACAATCATGATGATGGTGATGGCGGTGATGAAGATTGCGATGTAGGTTCTGATTGTGGGACAGATTGGTATCTGCAGTTGTCAGTTGTCCGAGTCGCTGTGAGCGACAGCCAGCGCTCCACTAACCCACTAAACACAGACTGCTCTGTGGTCGCTTTCATCCCCCTCTGCCTCCGCTGCCTCACTCCACTTCTCCCTCCCCCACTCACTTCTCTCACTTTCTATCCTTCTCCTTCCAGCCCTCTCTTTCCTTCTCTAGCTGCCCTACTTTGTTTATATTCCAGGCCTGGGCAGAGCTACAGGAGTTTGAAGGAAGGGGAGCTGGAAGTGGCGAGGGGGTAGAAGAGACGAGGTGGGGAGGGGAAGTGGAGGAGGAGCTGAAGGCGAAGGAGGTTGGAGGAGGAGAGAGGAGTAAAGGAGAAGGTAGGTAGGAAGGGGAAGCGGAGGAGAAGACGGGGGAACCGGGAGTGAGCCGCTCAGGCCAGTTCTGGAGAACAATCACCCTACTGTGGGCTGCCTGTCCCATGGGTACCTGTCCTGGCTCGGCCCGTCTCCTCCGCGTTGACGCAGCTCCAGAGGCAGAGCCTGGCCAGGTGGCTCCTCGTGCCCGGGACAGGCAGCTTGAGAGAAACCTTGAAAACCGAGAGGGGCCCCTCTACTCTGAGGGTCTCAGAAGTAGCGGGTAAATTTATTGGGTACTTTCCCCACCGCGGGAAAGAGTGGGAGCATGAAACTGGGGGGATGGGGTCAGGGGTTGGGAAGAAGGGGTTGGTGGGGGAGGGGGGGGGGGGTGTTGGATGAAGAGGTTTGGTCTAAAACTTCCTACATTTTGCTTCACAATCTCCCTGGGTGGGTCACAAACACACTCTCCTTTCCTCTCCTCTTCTCTTTAGAACATTCTGTCCATTTTTCCAGCTGCTGCTGCCTGGGTTGTCTGGTGTCCAGCTGGCGAGTCAAGGGCAGCTGTGTGCAGCGGTTTAACACACTCACTCACTCAAAAACACACACACACACACACACACACACACACACACACACACACACACACACACACTCACATGCTGTCAATACATGCCGAGAAACAAAACTCCAGTAACATGGAATAGCACACATAACTCACTCTTTTTCTGGTAAGCGAAAGTCTGTAGGGCGGCTTACTGTCAATCCCACATAACTTGAGGTCGTAAACTGTGGGCTAAGACCAAAAATGGGTCTCAGGCCTACATCTGGTGGGTCGCCATATGAAAAAAAAAACAGTGATTATTTTAACGAATCTGGTTCCCAAGAGTTTTTAGAGACACAAAAAATCCAATTTCCAATTTGAGCCGAAAAGGTTTAAGAACCTTATTAGTATTTGCCCCATGCAGGACAGAGTGTGATTCACATTCTGGGATATCACTCTGTCTGTGAAACACACTCCCTGCATAAAGTGTGAACAGACTACACAAGGAGAAGGAGGGCTTACTGCTGAAATTTTTCATAAACACTACAACACATACGCATGCACGCACGCACACACACACACACACACACACACACACGCACACACACACACACACACACGGACGTCAGAACAGACAATACACATGCAGCATGCACACACACACTCATGCAGTCTGTAGTCGGTTAACAGGTTTTACTGTACATCTAATTGCAGGGAAGAAAATCAAATTATCACTCTCCAGTTCTCTCTATCTTTGCGTAAAGTAAGAACAGGAAGATTGGTTGAGTAGGAGGAGCAGGGAGCCATTTGTTTTGCTGTGCAGGAGCGGTTAGCAGATGTTTACTCTGTGGTGAACACCTCTTAACAGTCTGCTTCAGTCCTCTGTCCTGCTTCCTCTGATTGTCTGGCACATCGGTGTCCATCGAGGCCCAAAGGGCAAAATTTAAAATGGGCCGTGGGCAAAAAATGATCCATTGGACACTGATTATTTGGAAATGTAACGAGTAAAAATTGACTTGGGTTTTATATAATCCAGCTGCCCATTAATATGACCTGTAATGAGGCCCTCTCTCTAAATAATTTCTGAGATGTTACTGAATTGAATCAAAATATATCAAATGCAGAATATTTCAGTGTTTGCTTTTGGAACACTTCAGAAAGCTATTTTTCTTTTGAGGAGGGAAAGATTTGCCTGCAAGCCACGCTTCAGGCAGCCCAGGTCAACACCTTTTCTCTTACACCTTTCTCCTCTCTTGATCAATCTTTTCTTTTTCTTTTATTCTTTCCTTTCCACATTAATGTATAATACAGGGATTAGACCTCGCACCAGGAGATGAGGGAGGGCTTTATTTTCCAAAGATGTGGAAAAAAACAGAGGCCTTGTCTGAGCAACTGCAGGCACATTTGCATGTGTTTTTCCTCATGACATATTTTTATAACCTCTTTAGGAGATCATCAGCCCCTTTTGATGATTTTCTTAATGAACCCTTTAATGCCATAAAGAAGCCTTGCATTAGCAGCAGTTGAGCATTGAGCATAGCCACATGGGCCATTAAAAGCAGCCATGATAAATAAGGGTTTAAAGGGTATTCAGGGGATTAGTAGAGTCTTTTCACTTTCTCGTTCCCTACTTCTCTCCCAACAAGAATTTACAGAATTACGTGCTTTCAAACTTATCCCGTATATTTCCATCCCATAGTACTACTAGCACTATGATATGTTGTTCCATTCCATTACATCTGCAACCTACTGCATGCCAAGCTGCCTGAATGCACTAAGTGATCCTTTTTGTTATGTATGTATAGTCTATTCTTTATCCCACACTGTCCTTACATGGGAGGCCCTTTTGTCCCTGCACTATGTGTTCCAGTATGTTCTTAATGGTGTCTTTTACATTTATAGCCCATTTACTTCTGTCTACATCCAGTTTACATTTGCACCAATCATTTTGCAATCCATATATAATTAGATTTTTTAACATATATTTGTTTTTCGTCATTTTTAAAATACACTTTAATAAGAAGAAGACATGGATGTGACATTAAAGTTTGTTTAGGTGACATATTTTTAAGTAATTATTTCCTGGGTGTCAGGTGATGGACAGTAAGCAGAGCATAATGTAGTGCAAACACTGATATGAAAACACTCAATTCAGTGAAATAACAAAACAGAAATTTTACA